>NW_015386623.1:195732-259350 GCF_001527695.2 Protobothrops mucrosquamatus | reverse complement strand
AAATTTTATAGGAGCCTATCAATATTTCAGTGTGGAAAGCGGAGAAGCAAATAGCCATGATCTCAACCATGAGAACCTCATAAGGGCCCTTGAGTGTTGAATGGCTTGCCTGAAGGGACCAGTTCCAAAGATCTTACAGCTCCTTTCATTAATAGCTGATGGAGCAGACCAGATTTTTTTTAATCTTTTTTTCACTTTGGAATATTTCAAGGTTATCTAGTGCTTATCCTGATATAAAACAGATTTCAAATAGCTCTATTCTCTTTTTTTCCTTTATTTTTAAAAGAGCAGAGTGGTATTTGTTACTGAATTTAATGGAACAGTGCACCAATATAAAACACTACTTATATTTTAAACAAACCATTAAAATACAAGACTGTATAAATACAATCTGCTTTTCTGGGAACTCACTGGAGTTAAATGATGAATGGGAAAAAAAGATAGCTAATCTCCTTTGAAATATAGATTTATTATGTTTTTTTTAGTGAAAACATAAAAGATAAAAGTAATAGAAATAACAGCTAAATATATATGACTGTTAATGGAAGCCAGAATTGTCAGTTTTTCTTAAATATAAGGAAGAATTAGACTTCCCAATTTTGACATAAAACTCCAGCAACTTGACCATATAAGCACATAACAATAATCCTCGACTTACAACTGCAATTGAGCACGCAATTATAGTCCTAAGTCATGGTGTTCAAGTCATTAAGTTGGTCATCATGTGACCATGCCCAATTTTACAATCTTTTTTCACCTGACCAAGGGTAAAAACAGTTCATTGGGAATTCTATGAATACTGCTTAGCATCAGATGTAATATTTTTCTTAAGTTATATGTAAAAAAGCTTACTTGAGCTTTTATCTAGCTGTAATTGTAAAAACATATAAAATATTTCTCTATAAACTGAAAGTGTTGCCTTGCAACTGATGCATGTTAGTGCTATGGAAATAATAACACTGCACTAGCAATTGTAAACTTCATTTCTTGGTTTCTGCATCTGATTACTACAAAATTTGCCCACCTGGAGAACAAAACAAGAAAACAAAACAGAACATAGGGGAACATAGGAAGGAACTCTGTCTCTCCTTAGGCTACTGAATGTTTCCTAACCTTTTGTTTGTATTTAAATCTGCTCTTTGTCCTCCTCCTCCAAAAGAGTAGGAAATGCCAGTTTTTCTTTTGGGGGTACAAGGCTTTTCTTTTTAAAATATTTTTCCTTTTCTCAAAAACAATATGCTGACATTTCTCTTAACTCTCTGTGGTCCAACTTTTCTGCCTTGAGAATTATTATGGAAACCCCATGGAGCTCTTTGGGATATTATCTGATCCCAGAGCTGTTGGAGTTGGGGTGTAAAACCTTTGAGGTGGGAGAAGGAAGGAGGAAGCAATCTTGAGTTTGACCAGATTGTCTTCACCATTGATAATCTTGGATCTGGTAGAGGTTCTATTAAGTGCAGTGTATGACCATTTTTCAGATGTAAATATTGGTAAGTATTCGGGAAGAGAGGTAAGGATTACACAGGAATTCATGATAGCTTCCCTGGCTGTAAACTATTTGACATGATTAAGTATAGTAGCCAATCTGGGAAATTTGCCAGTAAATAATGTAATATGTCTGACTTTCAGTTATCATCTGATTTACAAATCAAGGATGATTCCATTGAATCAGAACTCTCCAAGGTGGTATCTTGGGTATTCTTAAATAAATCCATACCATGACGTGTGTGTGTGTGTGTGTGTGTGCGTGCGTGCGTGCGTGCGTGAGAGAGAGAGAGAGAGAGGGAGAGAGATGAAGTAGGCATGGGTGAGGTAGAAGCAAGGATAATTTGCAAAGATAAAAAGGTACGAATATAGCAAATGGCCATTGTTGCAAACTTGATTTAGTTACTTTCCTTTTCTTTGATTTTATTGCCGGGTTTTGATTTCTTCAACTTACCATTTCATTTTCTGTATATTGTGCCTTGATGTCGTTGAAGCTGAACAGATATTGGGAAGCTGTGAGGATCTGAATTGGCTGATATGAATGCAAACAAAAGCTTACCAATACCTGTACAAAGTTGTCTGTAGACAGCAGAAAACAGACATTCCAATAATATTGTTCCTGGTAGCTACGATGCGGTCGCTTATGACTTGGGGTTCTGCTGGACTCACAACTCTTGTTCAAGACATAAGTGGAAGGCGCAGCTGGGAAGCCGTTATCCAGCTGTGGCTGGTGCAGTAGTTATGACCTTACCTGGACCAGGATGGCTAGACTTCAGTCATGCAACAAGGTCTATGTGACTGCTGCAACAAGGTCTATGTGAGACTGCTTTTGGAGACAACACAGAAATTATAGCTGAATTTTGAGTTTATGTTTGCTCATGTAAAACATAGGTAGCAGCAAACTTATTGGCAGTTTAGGCCCATCAGTACAGAATTGAACCTGTATTCAAAGTAACAGCATTGGCTACCAAAAACTTTCTAGACCATGGGTGTCAAACTTGCCGTGTCACATGATGTGTTGCAATATATTGCGACTTTTTTTGCATTGCCGGAGCTGGGGTGGGCGCGGCCTCCATATGATGCAACTGGCCCACGGGCCAGTAGTTTGACACCCCTGTTCTAGACTCAGTTCAAAGTGCTGGTCGTTATCTTTGAATCCTTAATGGTGCAGCATTAGGATACAGTAGGCAATGCTTTGCCAAAATCGAATCTTTCCATCTGGTCCTCTCAACAAGACAAGCTGTGGGGCATGAGATCTTTAAGGCATGGGTTAGATGGCAGACCTTCTTGGTAATAATAATAATACCCAATGAAATACTCCTCCCCTCAACATGTAGCCCCACTTTGCTGTACTGTCATAAACAGATTGAAACTTTTATTTCAATGAGCTTTTAATCCCAGCTGACTGGGACTATCCTGGGTTTTATTTGGGGTTTATCCTTGGTGTCTGTGATTATTTTTTTGCTTTTAGTAGCTATTTATTGTTTGTTGTTGTTGATGTTGTACATCAGGGGTGTCAAACTGGCGGCCCATGGGTCAGATGCATCACATGCAGGCCCCGCCCACTCCAGCTCCACAAAGGCAAAAAACGTCGTGATACATCAAATATATATCACATGATGCGATTGAGTTTGGCACCCGTCTTGTACACCATCAGAATACTTTGAGGTTCAGGTGAATTAGAGAAACTATAAATAAATAGTTTCTTACTTCCCAAAAAAAAGAGGAAATAATGAGTGTATATGTATATATAGTATGTAGGTCAGTTAAATATTCACATTGCTAACACTTTGGGTATATAATCTATGTAGGACCAAAAATAGATGTGAGATTAATTTTATGAATATAATTTGCATTTTGGGAAGAGATGGGAGAGGAAATCCATGATCAGGTATCACTTTTATACCCTTTTGAGTTTTTCAGAGTTCTTAACCTGGCAATATATTATAAAAAGCAGGGGATGTGGAAAAAGCAGAGACCCCAACATTAGGCTTATTAAATCAACCTTGAGGTCTGTGGTATCATATCAATCTGAAAACAGAGATTGTACATGGGGCCACCAACAGTTTGTTTATTATTGTGGAATGCGTTCCTTGACAGAAAAAAAAGCTAATGCAGCCATCCCTATGATAATCTGATCCTATTTGGGTATAACTGAAGGAAAATCTATTGAGTTGTATAGAATTTGGGGTGGAATGCCAAGTATATGTCCATTATTCACATCATTGTAATGATAGATTTGACAATGGTTAAAACATTCCATATCTTTTATTTCAATTATTAGCTAAGGATCACAAGGTTCATCCCACTATGGTTAATGTAAAATAAGCAGACAAACCTGGAGGAAAAAAAGGAATATTAAAGCAAATGTACATTTGTACATGTAAGTATATAAATAAAGCAGAGACCAGTAAGACATTGATATATTTTCTACTTCTCTGCAATATCAGGGATCTTAGTGGGAAATTGTGGGATTTATAGTTCATGCAAGCATCATCTCTTGTGCTAAAGAATGGGTGGACTGGAGTTCTTCCATTAAATCATTTACCTAACAAACATCATAAAAATATGTGGCTTGAAAGAGCAGGAACATGTCTGCCTTTTATTCAGATTATGGGTGCACATCTTATTTTGGTAAGGAGGAACAGCAGACTAGACATGAATACAAACAAGTTATTTCTTCAACTGAGTATTTCTTTCTATTTCTCTGATTGTTAAGTAAATGTTATCAGGGCACTCCCACAACTTTCTTCTAGAGAGAAATCAGATCAAAAAAATAATTGTGCGGAAAAATGTGGAAAAATTTATTCCCCCCCCCCCAGATCATAGCTTCAGTGTTGGAAAATCATAATGTGGTCGCAGTAGAAATGTTGGGAAGCCATCTGGATTCTATCAAATGTATACATTTGTCATTAAAGAACAAAATCAAATCACATTTAAAAATAAAAATGTCATTTATTCTCAGCAATATTATTAGTGTTGACATTTTGAACACTTTATGGCCTTGAATTAGCCTGCTACCATAACAATATTGCTCTAATATGGATTATAGAATTAGGGTTGCCAGGTGTCCACTATTTGAGTGTACAGTCCACTTTTTTCACATTATGTTCACTATTTTTTTTCACAAAATAGTGGACATTTTTTTAATTCAAAAGCTTTATGATGAAATGGTACGTAATCTAAAGCTGTACAGTCTACTTTTTTTACTACTTAACCCCCACCACCACCGCTTGTCCGCTATTTTTTGGAAGCAGACCTGGCAACCCTATATAGAATTTTTTTTGCATAACAGATTTTTGAGAAAACAACTATATACCAGGCATCTGAAAGTTCTTTTTAGGATAACAAGAAATAAGTAATGCATGAAAATGATTCACAAACTAGATAAATTTCTACAATGTATTTTTTTTAAAAAAGCTTTGTGAATATCATAAATCTGTTGAGATTTGACTATCAATAAATTTCCCAATCCAGATCAAAAGATTAAGGGCTTTTTAAAACAAGCTTGAAGTCTAATAGGTCTCTAGGGTGACTATCCCAATTGACTTCAACTGGATGAAAGGCCATCATATTCATTTATTCACAAGGCTGAATGCTATAATACTATGGGACAAAAGCATTTGTTATAGTACCTGCACTTCGACTATTCACCTCACTAGATGCACTATCATTATATCTCTGATTCTTCCATTTCCATTTCTCTATTTCTTCCTTTTAAGCTTGTATTGTGATGATTACAACTATCCATAGTGACTGAAGTTATAATTTACCCTTACTTCTTAACTAGGAGAACTCAATACATGATAACTGACAAATCTCTCACAAGACACCAAGCCATAAACCACAGTTTTCAATAAATAAAGATTGAGTTCACACAACACATACAGTGAAAAACAAAACACACCCATTCTCACATCTTATGGCATTGTATATATAGGTAAATCAAATAATTATGCTTAAAGCAGTTGGTTGTTATTTGGTGAATAGGTGTTCCATGTTTTTGGGGAATTTTGTATGAATTAATGACTGAAGTATTACCTTGAGGTTTACTACCCTTATGGTCTGGGGAGTTAAATATTGATTTAAATACTCAGGAACAAATGCATTATGCACTATATTTATGCTTCACAGTCATCTTCAGCTATTATTTTGCTTATGCTAAAATATATTTGACCCAGAGTCTTAAACTTCACAGATAAGCAATAATCCACAATTTGATACAGCTGCACTTAAACATATAAAGATTTCTCCCCTTACTGTATTATATATTATTTAAATTCAGGACAAATATTCCTTGTTCAGCATTATGCTAAGTCTTCTATTACAACCTTAGCTGAGGAAGAGTGATGATCTTGAGTAAGAATCCATGGACAAGTGAAAAGCCTTGACGGATTTCAGAACTAGTAAGGGCCTAATTGATTAGGACCAAGCAGGGCTGGGGAGAGAATGTCACCCATTATGATTCCTGCATAATACCAAGTATTTTTCTGAGCTGAAAAGACAATCTTCAATATTGGTGATGGCATACAAAATAATGAATTTGGTGTCCATGTTTTATATATACAAGGCAATTTGGGAGGGGGGAATTGCAAACTGCAAGAAGAGACCATCTAGATTTATTAAAAGACAAAAGCCTGGACATTCAAAAAAGAAAGAGAGTCCCTTAACCCCAGAATATATACTCAATCATTCAAGTGATGCAAAAAGTGACCTTGTTCTCCTTATATTACTCTGGGAAAGAATGCATAAATTACACAACACAGCAGTAGGATGTTTTTGCACAACAAAGCAATTTCTTAGCAAGGTATTTAAAGTCAGATTCAGATAACTAGAAATAGCTTGGTATGCTTTGTAGCCTGGTTAGCTCTTTTTTAGGTTAATGTGACATTAAAAAGAAAATATACAATGTTGTGCATCTAGTTGTATATGGAATAGGAAACCTCAGAATTCAGCTTCAGGATAGGTAGACTAGTAAAATCTAGCATAAAGTATGAAGTATTAAATGGTTTTCATTAATAGTTACCTGAAACTCCTGATATCCCTCATTGTTTTCTCGATCAAGGGTGAGCTAATATGCCATTCAGGAAAAGGGGAAATATAACAAGAAAAAAAAGAGTTATGATAGAGACAAAAAAGAGAAGAATTAAAAGCCATTGATGTTATCTTAATCAGTTCAATTTACTTTTTTTCTAAGAAAGAGCTATTTTTATTACAATGATTATATTTCACACGAGAATAAGAAGATATTTTAAAGTATAAAAGCCACATTTGTACATGACTGATTCTCCATTGTTTGCCTCACATTTTTGGCAAAATCATGTAGCTCTAACAAAGCAAAAAAATACAACATACTCTACGTTGTTTACAATGCCACCTAGTGGCCTCATGTTTCCAATTTTCATAATAATTATGCATTATGTATAGAAGCATACTTAAATTGAATGTAACAATTAATCTTTTTAAAAACCAAGCATTTTCGGTAGGAATAGAAAATTCCAGATACCGGGGTCAGAGATGCAGGTGCACAGGAGGTCAATTTTTTCTCAACCCAAATACAAGAACAGACGCCGAGATGAGATTCGTGGTGGAATTTCATGCTTAAAAATTGTGCTTTTTCCTGTTTTTAAAAATTGGGTTTCTTTTGCTTTCTGGATAAGTAAATTCCTGATGCTGGGGTCACAGATCGGATGCCGGGGAGGCCAAAATTATTTTTGACCCGAATGCAGAAACAGACACTAGGACAAGGTTCGGAATTGAATTTCATGCTTAAGAAAGGTGCTTTTTCCTGTTTTTTAAAATTAAGCCTTTTTGGCGTCCGGGAAACAAAATTCTTGATACTGGGGTCAGTGACATGGGTGCCTGGGAGGACAAAAATTTTGTTGACCCAATTGCAAAAACAGATGCCAGAGTGAAATTTGCAGTTGCATTTCATGCTTTAAAATGGTGGGTTTTCCTGTTTTTAAAAATGTAGCCTTTTTTGGTGTCCGAGGAAGGAAATTCCTGATGCCCAGGACTGTCAGACCCTCAATACATTTATTTCTTTTTGTTTACTTATACTCTTGTACTCCAATTTTGGGTTCTGCCATTCTGTTGGGAGGGGGGAGGGTATTCTACTGTTGGGACCAGGGGGTATGTATTCGCTTCGCTCTGATCATCTTAGCTATGCCCTCTCTCCGTGAGAAAGGAATGTGCCCAGAGACATCTGCTTTATCTCCTGACAATGGAGACATTGAGAAGGGTGCTTAATCACTGGGTTCTCAAAACATCTTAGACACCTATGGATTGGCTGGAATTCAACCGGATGATGGGACATTGGGGGGAGGAGTTGAAAGGGCACTTGTGGTGTAATGTTTCCCATGGGAAATTCTCAGATCTTGCCTTGCTCTCTTGCCATCCCTATCTCTCAATAAAAGTTCCTTTTGAAACAATGCCTGTTTCAAGAGTTCTGTTTTCTTGGGAGGATTAGTTGTGGCAGATCCTTACATTAGGCAAGATCTGCAAAGTGCCCATCTCTGAGAGGCAACCGCTCTACCGTGGGGGCTGTGCAAGCTATGTCTCTCCATGGCAGCAAGGCGGATGAGACTGAATGCTGGAGCGAATACACCACAAAGGCTCATCCTGACGAACGCTCCTTCGGATGGGTGGAAGAAGCATCTGCCCTGGAGAGTCCCACCAAACTGAGATGGTCGCTTGGGGTCGGGAAGAAGGAAGATTGGGAAGGAAGAGCCCAGAGAGTAACCTTCACCCAGGGAATCCGAAAGAAAGGCTGGCAGCGAGACAGGGAATTACTTTCAGATGAAGAGTAGTCGAAAGGGAGAGAGACCCAACCGACCAGATTCTGAAGTGAGCCATGCAATTCATGGTGGAAGCTTTTCAGGAACAGAAAGCAAAGTCCAGCGGTTGTGCAGAGAAGGAGGAAGAATGGGCTAAGGAAGTCGAATGTGGAGAAAGTGAATCGGTCATCACAGAAGTCACTGGGGGAGCATTGGGCTCTATGGAGATGGTGGAAGCCACTCCAGCAGCATGAGACCAAAATCTAAGCCATCACACTAGCCCTGGAAGATGCTGCAGCCCGTTGGATGGGGACTTTGCACAAATGCGATGCTCCTGAGCTCCAGAATTTTAACCGGTTCATGACTGCCCTGAGACGCTACTTTGAAGATCACCTGGCTGACTGAAAAACACGAGACCTCATAAAAACAGTAAAGCAGGGGCATTGACTGGTGGCTGAATACACCAAAGAATTTTGAGACCTGGCATGCCGCCTCAATTGGCCCAAAGACATATTAGTTAGCTGCTTCCAGGACAGGCTTAACGATGACATATACAATGCCTGTGTGGCTCGTAGAGCACCAGGACACATACAACTGTGCATCTTGGTTGAAGAAGTTGAGATTGACCAGAACCGCAACCAGTACCACTCAGGGAAAGTGGGAAAGCAAGCCCTACTGGAGAAGAAAAGAGAATCGGTTAAACTCTCTCTGCCACAGCCATGCTCGATTGCTTGCTTCAAGTGAGGGAAGGAGGGCCCTCGTGCTCTAGAGTGCCACAGCAAGACTTCTGCTAAGAAGGTGGACCACCAGTCCAGGGGAAAGTCGAGTAAGCCCACTCAATGCCTGAGAGAGATGACCCTGAAGACCCCCGAGCCCCAAAGGCAGAGGGTAGAGCTCCAACCTCATCAGAGGACAAGCCGGGGACACCGGAAAGCGATTATGAAGATGGCCCCCTAGTAGGTGGGCCAATCTATCTGATAACCATGCCCATAGAACTGTCAATCCTGGGTACAGAGAGAAAGATGGCCTTGACTGCCCTGCTGGACTCAGGTTGCACCTGGTGCCTAATAAGCCCTGCCCTAGTTGAGAAATTGGGGTTCTGTTAAGGAGACTTAAGGACCCAATTGCCTTTTTCCAACTTGATGGGTCCATTGTGGGGGGCATCCCAGAAAGTTTTGCCACTGAACCCCTGGGATTGGTTATGTGAAGCCATTCAGAGACTCTAGCATTCATTGTGGCTCCTGAAATGGAGTGGCCTCTCGTCCTCGGGTTAACTTGGTTGAACATGCTAGTGGATTGGAGAGAGGGGTGATTGAAATTCCCCAAGGAAAACCCCCCTTCGCTAAGCACGCGTGGCTGCAGAAAAGGGGGGCTGAGTGTGTGTGGTTATAAAGTAGAGGTCTCGAAGCAGGAATTGGTGTCTGCATTGAGTGAGCAAGAGCTGCAGAGTATTCCAAAGGAATATTGTGATCTGGCCAAGGTTTTCAGTGAGAAGAGGTTGGATGAGTTCTCCCCTCACCGACCTACAGACTGTGCAATTGAGATCATCCCAGGACTAAGCTACCAAAACTGAAGCTGTACTCCATGGCTCCCAGGGAATTAGATGAGCTATGCAAGTTCATTGACAAGAACTTAGCCCGGGGGTTCATTCAACCGGCCAGACCCTGGGTAGCAGCCCCTGTTCTATTCCAAGAAAAAAAGGATGGGTCACTTCACCTCTGTGTGGATTATAGATGCTTGAATGCAGTGTCCATGGAGAATGTGTACCCCCTGCCCCTCATGAGGGACATGCTAGCCCATCTATCAAAAGGGAAAATCTTTTCAAAGCTAGACCTGAGGGAGGCATACTATCGTATCAGAATCAAAGAGGGGGATGAATGGGAAATGGCTTTCAACTGCCCGCTGGGATGCTTCCAGTTCAGGGTGTTCCCCTTCGGTCTACAGGGAGCTCCAGCGGTGTTCATGCAGCTGATCAACGAAGTTCTCCATAAACACATGTATAAGGGGGTTTTGGTGTATTTGGACAATATCTTAATCTACACCGAGAACATGTGAAACTAGTTAGAGCAGTCTTAAAGAAACTCCACTCTGCCAAGCTGTATGCCACATTCTCAAAGTGTGAATTCCATAGAGATAGAATTGACTATTTTGGCTACTGCATTTCGCACAAGTGATTAGAGATGGATTCCAAGCAGGTGCGGGCTATCCTGGAGTGGACCCCTCCCCATACCAGAAAACAATTACAGAGTTTTCTGGGGTTTGCCAACTCCTATAGACAATTTATCCCCTCATTTGTGCAGATTGCACTCCTCATTACAAATTTGTTGAAAACTAAGGGGGAAAATAAGCCGAAGCCTAGTCAGCCTTTAAAATGGATTGAGGAATGTCAAACCACATTCGAAAAGCTGAAGAGACTTTTTCCCATGGAGATGGGGCTGAAGCACCCGGACCCAGAAAAACTGTTTATAATTCAGGTCAATGCCAGTGTAGCGGTAGATGCAGTGCTGCTTCAGAAGAAACAGAAGTGATCAGGTGTTGTTGACTCCTGATGAAAAAATGATTTAAAAAATTGTATAACTTTTTATTGAATTTAAAAATGGAAGATGAAGAAGTGAAGGAAACAATGATTATATGGGCAATTTTTTTGGATATAACAGAATTAGAAAAATGGCATAAACTTTGAGTAAAAAATTATAAGCTAACAATGGCTACTTCATATAAAAAAATTTATATAAAATGTTTTATAGATGGCATTTTCCACATGTTAGATTAGCAAAAATGTTTAAAAATATGTCTAGTAAATGTTGGAAATGCAATCAAAATCCCGGTACATACTATCACTTGTGTTGGACATGTGTTAAAGCAAAACAAATTTGGACCAAAATATATACTTGATTAGAAAAGATGTTAGGAAAACATGTAGATTTTAAACCTGAACTTTTTTTACTAGGCATAATGCCAGAAACATTTGAAAAACAAAATGTATATTTAACATTACATGTACTAACAGCAGTGAGGATTGCATTTGCACAGCACTGGAAAAATAAGATAACACCATCGGAGGAAGTGATAATTAAGAAAATACTGGACTGTGCAGAAATGGATAGACTCACATTGAGAATTAAAGAAAAAAAAGATACAGAATACTTTCAGACATGGAATTTATTTTATCAATGGTTGAAAAAACAAGATAGAGAGTAAGAACTTAACTTTTATGACTACACAAAAATTAACCCAGACAACATGATGTTCATTAAGCACAAATGAATTACAATGACAGAAAATTAATAAAATACTTTTAAAAAAAGAAGAAACAGAACGGTCAGTTGCAGCCCTGCACTTATACATCCAAGAAATTAACTGAGACTGAACAACAATGGGCTGCTTGGGAAAAAGAAGCTTATGCAGTATGATGGGCCCTCCTAACTTGGAGACATTTTTTGGAAGGCAGTAAAATCCCCTTCCAGGTGTGGACTGACCATAAGAACCTTGAAGCACTGAAAACCCCTAGGAAGTTGTCTCTGAAACAGGTGCGCTGAGCCCAGCACTTTAACCAATTTAACTTCTCCATCCACTATTTGCCAGGGGAAAAGAAGTTCCTAGCAGACACTTTGTTGAGAATGTCACAATATAACAGTGTGAAGTCAGGATTGGTTAAGCCTCTGCCTTCCCCGCAGCAATTGGCAGCTCCGGTCACTACGAGGGCGCAGACTAAGGGCACCCTGCCATTAGACAACACAGTGGTCAGGGGGTTCAAAAAGGCACTGGAGAATGACGAGTGGTTCTGGGGCCATAAAAGCCTCTGTTCAGTGCATGATGGTTTAGCTTGGGATGGTGGGAAGTTATGTGCTCCTGCAGATCAGACTTTGGGTTTGTAAAAATCCTTCACTTGCTTAAAAGACAATTTTTGTGGCCCTCTTTAAAAAAGGGCATTGAAATTTATGTGGCCAGTTGTCTTATCTGCACAATGGCTAAATGGAGGCAAGGGAAAACTTCTGGGCTTCTACAGATGATGGTGAGCCCTTCAGCACCTTGGAGAGAGATTTCTATGAATTTTATTGTGGAGCTACCCGAAAGTGCGGGAAACACTGTTATTTGGGTCATTACCGATTTGTTCTCCAAATAAGCCCATTTTATCCCATATCAGAAGATTCCGACTGCAAAGACTTTGGCTAAATTGTTTGTGCAGCATGTTTATCGATTACATGGGGCCTCACAACATATAGTATCCGATAGGGATATCCAATTCACCTCTAAGTTCTGGAAAACCTTTCTGGATCTTTTAGGTCCTGATCAGGGACTGTCATCTAGTCATCATCCTCAAATGAATGGGGGGACAAAACGACCAAACTCTTCTAGAACAATACTTTCAATGCTTTATCAATTATGAACAGGATAATTGGACTGATTTATTATTGTTTGCTGAAGTGGCATATAACAACACGGTGTGCTCCAGCACCAGTTTCACTCCATTCCAAGTAGCTAATGGACAGAGTTTCATTCCTATGCCTGAATTGCCTGTTAACGAACCTGCCATTCCTTCCTTTAAGGAGTGGGTGCATCAGTTGCAAAATATTTGGCCTGTTCTTAGGAAAACTCTGGATGAAGACAGGGCAGCATATAAGGCTCAGGCAAATAAGAAACGAATGGAGCCTAAGACTTTCCATATAGGAGACAAGGTTTACCTTTCCACTAGGTTTTTACAGTCATTACAACCATCAAAAAAGTTAGGGCCGAAGGACATTGGTCCTTTTCCTATTATGATAAAAAAAAGCGTATTATAAATTCTGTCACAGTGGAACTAGACCTCCATAAAAGTTTACGACAAATCCACCCCATCTTCCACTGCAGTTTGCTGAAACCCGGGATTACTTCTACATTACAGCCTGCCACTGCTCTTGCTCTACAGCTCATTGTGGTGGAGGGTGAGCAACATTTTGAAATTAAGGACATTTTAGACTCCTGCAAGCATCACAGGTCGCTCAGTATTTGGTTGCCTGGAAAGATATTCCTGCTTGGCAGAACGAATGAGTTTATAAAAAACACGTTAGGGCTCCTTGATTGCTCAAATGGTTTCATGAACCAGATCCTGATATGTTTGTTTCCCTCTCTCTCCCCTTCCTATTTTGTTTTGCAAGTGGATTTGTCTTGCTTTGCTCTCTTGTTATCACTAACTCTCAATAAAAATTCCTTTTGAAACAAGGCCTGTTTCAAGAGTTCTGCTTTTTTGGGAGATCTAGTTGAGACAAGTCCTTACAACATTCCAGATGCTGGGGTCACAAACGCGGGTCCCCTGGAGGCCAATTTTTTTTGACCCAAATGCAAAAACAGATGCTGGGATGAGATTCAGGATTGAATTTCATGGTTAGAAATGGTGTTTTTTCTCTGTTTTAAAAAAATCATCTTTTGATTTCCGGGGAAGGAAATTCCCGATCAGAGACTTGGGTGCCCAGGAAGCCAATTTTTTTTGACCCAAATGGAAAAATGGACACTGGAATGAGATTCATGGTTGAATTTCATGGTTAGAGATGGTACTTTTTCCTGCTAGTAAAAATAGAGTCTTTTTTTCCTGTCCCAGGAACGAAATTCCTGATGCCGGTGTCAGGGACACGAATGCCCAGGAAGCCAAAATGTTTTTGACCTGGATGCAAAAAATGACGCCGGGAAGAGATTTGGGAATGAATTTCATGCTTTAAAATTGTTCTTTTTCCTGTTTTTAAAAATTGAGCCAGAGTCAGTAATGCGATGATTTCTTTTTTCCTGTTTCTTTATATTTTTCTTTTTTTCTTTTTCTTTTTCTTTTTTCTTTTCCTCTTGCCTTTTTCCTTTTTCTTTTCGTTTCTCTTTTTTCCTTTTTCCTTTTTTCCTCTCCATTTTCTTTTTCCTTTTTCTTTTTTCTTTTTTTATTCTTTTTTTTCCTGTTTCTTTATACTTTTCTTTTAACCTTTTCTTTTCCCCTTTCTTTTTTCTTTTTCTTTTCCATATTTTTCCCTTTCTTTATTTCTTTTCTTCCTTTTTCTCTTTTTTCTTTTTCTTTTTCTTTTTTCTTTTCTTTTCTTTTTCTTTTTTCTTTTTTCCTATTTTCCTTTTTTCTTCTTTCCTTTTTTGTTTTTTTTCTTTTTCTTTTTTCTTTTTCTTTTCACTTTCATTTTTTACTTTTTCTTTTTCTTATTTTTTCTTTTTCTTTTTCTTTTCTTTTTTTCTTCTTTTTCTTTTTTATTTCTCTTTCTCTTTTTCTTTTTCCCTTTTTTCTTTTTCTTTTTCTCTTTTCCTTTTCTTTTTCCTTTTTGTTTTTTCCATTTCTTTTTTCTTTTTCTTTTTCTTCTTTTCTATTTCTCTTTTCCTCTTTTTCTTTTTTCCTTTTCCTCTTTTTCCAGTTCTTTTTCCTTTCTTTTTTCTTTTTCTTTTTTCTTTTTTCTTTTCTTTTTCCTTTTCCTTTTTCTATTTTCTATTTTCTCTTTTGTTTTTTTCCTTTTTCCTTTTTCTTTTTCCTCTCCTTTTTCTTTTTCTTTTTCTTTTTTGTTTTCTTTTTCCTTTTTCTTTTTTCTTGTTATTTTTCTTCTTTTTCTTTCTTCTTTTTTCTTTTTTTCTTCTTTTTCTTTTTTATTTCTCTTTCTCTTTTTCTTTTTCCCTTTTTTCTTTTTCTTTTTCTTTTTTCTATTTCTTTTTCTCTTTTCCTTTTTCTTTTTTTCACTTTCATTTTTTACTTTTTCTTATTCTTTTTCTTTTCTTTTTTCCTTTTTCCTTTTTTTCTTCTTTTTTATTTCTCTTTCTCTTTTCCCTTTTTTCTTCTTTCTTTTTCTTTTTTTCAGTTTTTTCTTTTTTCTTTTCTTTTCCTTTTTTTTTCCATTTCCATTTCTTTTTTCTTTTTCTTCTTTTCTATTTCTCTTTTCCTCTTTTTCCTTTCTCTTTTTTCTTTTTCTTTTTTCTTTTTTTTCTTTTTTCTTTTTCTTTTCCTTTTTCCTATTTTCTTTTTTCTTCTTCCCTTTTCCTTTTCCTTTTCTTTTCTCTCTCTTTTTGTCCTTTTCTTTATTTGTTTTTATTTTTTCTTTATTTTTTCTTTTTTTTCTTTTTTCCTTTCCTTTTTTGTTTCTCTTTTTTCCTTTTTCTTTTCTCTTTCCTTTTTTCCTTTTTCTTATTCTTTCTTTTTCTTTTCATTTTTTTCTTTTTCTTTTTTCTATTTCTATTTCTTTTTTTCTTGTTCTTTTTTTATTTCTTTCTTTCTAACTCTCAATAAAAAGTTCCTTTTGAGACAATGCTTGTTTCAAGAGTTTTGCTTTCTTTGGAGACCTAGTTGAGGCAGGTCCTTACATAAAGCAAGGTCTACATAGTGCCCAACCCAGAGAGGCAGTTGCCCTACTGAGGTGGGTCGCAATCGAGCTGGTGGAGGCAGTCCTAAAGCAAACTATGGAGCACGTGAGGAAGTCCTTTGAGGAGATGAAAGCACAGCTGCGGGGACTCCCAGGGTTGGAGGAAGAAGCGGAGGAAAAACCTGATGGAGAAGAACTAGTTGTGACTGAGGTGGTAGCACCATGGTAGCTCCACAGCGAGCACATCCTCCCAATGACCCAAATGACTCTGCCCATGGAGGTGAAGCTGATACCGTTGGGGTGAAGTTCGATGGGAGGTTCTTCCTTGCCCAGGTTTTTACCTACAGGCAAGTATATGAGAGGACACTGCCAAAGGACAAGGAGAAGGTCAGGGTAGTTACTTTGGCACTGGAGGTTAGCACAGCTGATTGGATGGTGACCTTGTACAACTGCAATACTCCCAAATTGAAGGATTCCAACTGATTCATGGCAGCCCTCCGATGCCAGTTCAAAGATCGTCTTGCAGATTGGAAAGCCCATGACCGCACCAAAACAGTGAAGCAAGGGCAATGACCAGTAGCTGAATACACAAAGGAATTACAAGAGCTGGCCAGTCATCTAAACTGGCCAGAAGACATCCTGGTGAGTTGTTTCCAGGATGGGCTCAACGAAGATCTGTACAATGCCTGTGTGGCAATTGGAGCTCCAGGGCAATTGTACAATTGGTGACTCTTGACAGAAGAGGTGGAGATAGATCAATGCAAATATCAGCATCGCTCGGTGAGACCGGGAAATAAACCGCAACCAGAGAGGAGAAGAGAAGGAGCAAGAATCCCACAGGTGCAACCCCGCTTCACTGCCTGCTTCAAATGCAGAAAAGGCCACTGAGCAGTTGCCTGACACAGCAAAACACCAGCAAAAAGGGGAGATCATCACTGAGTGGGAGATCAATGAAAGCCACACTGCACCAGAAGGAGTCAGCACTGAGGACTGCAGAGATCATAGAGCTCTCCCAGCCTTATGGGGCAGAGGGTCGAGCTCCAACCCCACCGGATGATGACTCAGAAGTGGTAGAGAGCGATTACAAGGACCACCCCTTTGTAAGTGGGTCAATCGATGCAATAACGGTGCCCTTAGAACTGTCCATAGTGGGCACTGGGAAGAAAATAGCGTTGGCAGCCCTGCTGGACTCAGGGTGCACCCACTGCCTAATCAGCCCAAAGCTGGTGGGGAAGATGGGGGCATCCCTCAGAAGACTAAAGACTCCCATTGTCTTCTGCCAACTTGATGGGTCCATTGAAGGTGGGATCCTGGCCAGTTTTGCCACCAAACCCCTGAACGTATTAATGGGAAGCCACTCAAAGACTCTAGTGTTTATCATGACCCCTAGCATAGAGTGGCCGCTAATGCTGGTGCTAACATGGTTAAAGAAAAGGAACCCCATAGTTGATTGGAGGGAGGGATGCCTGAAATTCATGAAGAAGAGTGCTTTTTCCCCATCCAAAGATGAGAGTGGGAGGTGTGAATCACACTGCAAATTAGCATCCAACCTCAGTGAGCAGGAATTACAGAGCCTCCCTCCAGAATACCGGGACTTAGCAGAAGTGTTCAGTGAGCAGAGATCAAATGAACTCCCGCCACACCGACCTACAGACTGTACCATTGAAATTGTCCCGGGGGCAAAACTCTCAAAGCCAAAGTTGTATTCCATGACCCCTAGGGAGTTGGACGAACTTCGCAAGTTCATTGACAAAAACGTGGTGCGGGGTTTCATTCAAACTGCCAGACCACGAATGGCTGCGCTTGTCCTATTTAGGGAAAAGAAGGATGGATCTCTTTGTCTCTGCTTTATGCATGATGTCTTCAGGGATTGGCTGGATTATTTTGTGGTCGTCTACCTGGACGACATCCTGATCTACTCATCGTCCCCACAAGACCACTGAAAACATGTGTAGCTGGTGCTACAACACTTGCGGGACAACCACCTATTTGCAACGTCCCAATATGCATGGTCCCAGGGGAGAGGGCTCTGCAGGGGGGAATAGTGTCATGCCCCCATTGGAACCTGAATCTGCTGAGGAAGATGAGCTGGAACTGGAGCTGACAAATCGAGGGGGAGGCATTGTTGCCTTCGGAGGAATGTGGGGAGGAGCAGGCTGAGGCAGGCCAGGGCTTTTCAGGATTGGGACGGCTTGAAGGCAGGGAGGAATAGGGGCAGGATGAACATGAGAGACAGAGCTCAGGCAGTGAGCAAGGGCCACCCCCTCCTGATCCTAGAGCATGGAGAGAAGGAGAGAACAATGCAGGCAGGCCCGACTACTCAGGAGGAGAGCACCCCACCCCTCTCCACAAGGCACATCTGGGGACTGAGACTTAAAGAGACACTGTGGGGAGAGGCATTTGTCGGGAACAAACGCTGAATTATTGGAGTTTTGTGTGCCGTTGCCAACATTGGGAACAACTAACTGATCTCTTGTTCTGTGTTGTTATTTCTACTTGTAAACCCTGAAACTCTGACCATTGGACTGGCTGACAAACTTGATTTGGTGCTCAAACCTCAGATTGAATTTTGGCTTCTCTTCTGAAACTATTCAGGCAAGCTTGTTAGATTTTGATGTAGGTTTCTTTCTTTGTTCTCTACTTGGCCTTGAGTAAATTGCTGTTCTAATCTAGATGTGTGTGAGTCGAAAACCTGAAAGAGGACTGCCTGTTCCATACAGACACTTTTCCTGCCTGAGAGAGTGAAAAACTTTTGAAACTACTTGCAGCCAGAGACTGCTGAGTGTGTGTGTGTGTGTGTGTGTGTGTGTGTGTGTGGTTACTTGTTCTGGGACTTGCCAGACACGTGGGAGCATTTGGGAAACATTTGGAGCAATAAAGGAGTGTTTTGAACTGCCAGCTGTGTTGCCTCTGTGCCATGCCCTGGGCCATCACACCCTACACCTTTTTATGAGACAATTTTGGTAGCCCTCATTAAAGAAGGAAATTGAGAGCTATGTGGCCAACTGCCCCATGTATGCAGCAGCAAAGCTGCGACAAGGGAAAATGCCAGGGCTGCTTCAGCCGGTAGCAAGCCTTTCAGCACCCTCGAGAGAGATCTCTATGGATTTTATTGTGGAGCTTCCTGAAAGCACGGGAAATACAGTTATTTGGGTGATTACGGACCTGTTCGCTAGGCAGGCCCATTTCATCTCATGCCCAAAAATCCCAGCCACCAAAACACTGGCTAAACTCTTTGTATAACACACTTCATGGGGCCCCACTACTTATAATCTCAGACAGGGTGGTCCAGTTCACCTCCAAGTTCTAGAAAGCTTTTCTGGATCTGTTGGGTTCTAGCCAGAGGCTGTCATCTAATCATCATACTCAAACAAATGGTGGGACACAGAGACTGAACTCTATTCTACAACAATATCTTAGATTCTTTATCAACTATGAACAGGATAATTGGACTGATTTTTTGCCTTTTGCTGAGGTTGCTTATAACAATGCTGTGCACTCGAGTACGGGTTTCACCCCTTCCCAGGTTGCAAATGGGCAAACCTTTGTCCCTATGCCTGAGCTACCTACTAAGGAACCTGATATCCCTTCTCTGCAGGAATGGATTAAACAGTTGCAAAATACCTGGCCTGTAGTTTGGAAGGTTCTGGATGATGCCAGAGCCGCTTATAAAGCTCAGGCCAACAAGAAGAGAGTGGAACCTAAATCTTTTAATGTAGGAGATAGAGTCTACCTTTCTACCAGATACTTACAGTCTTTACAGCCCTCTAAAAAATTGGTTTGCGCTTGGAGCTGGAGGGAAACAAACCGAGAGAGACCTTGAAAAGCACGCCAAAGGAGCCAGTTACCAAAACAATATACCACCTGTGGATTGGCCGAGATTAAAATGGACAGTGGGATCCAGGGGGGAGGAGTAACGAATACTGCTTTTGATATACTGCTTGCACAGGCTATTTCCTCAGACCTCACTTTGCTTCCTTGCTATCACTAACTCTCAATAAAAAGTTCCTTTTGAGACAATGCCTGTTTCAAGAGTTCTGCTTTCTTGGGAGACCTAGTTGAGGTCTTTACACCCTAGAGGCTATTCTGATCCTGAGCACTGTTCCCACTGTAAGCTTTTTTTTCCACATTTGCTTGCTGTAGGAATAAAGTGTTACAGCATCTCCAGCTTTATTCTATTGAAATTCTTTTTTTCTCTTTCAGATCATTTAATGGGGGGAGTACAAATACAAGAAGCCTGCCCTATTCTTATTCTCTCTGCTATTTGCCCCCCAGTCAAGAAATTCAATAGTTTAAACGGCAACAATTTATGCTTTATTTGTAGCAAGAAGATTTTTAAGTGAGTATATGCACACAAATGTGTGTATTTATAGCCTTTATCCCCATAATCTGCTATAGGTTATGATTTTAAAAATAAACTGAATATGTGTAAGCAGATTTTGGAGAAGGCAATGAAACTTGCATTTGGATTACATGATCTACTCTAGAAATTACTGATATCTGAAAATAGTTCTCAAATTAAAGAAATAAGAAAAGACAATTTAATTTTTAGCTGGTAAGTAAATTTCAGAAATCCAGTGACTATTCCAACATTTTAAAAACTCTTGAGGAATATGCAATTCATATGTAAATGTCAAAGACAACTGAACTTTAATGAAAGTACAGAGGTTATATTCTTATTTCCATCTCCTCTGTTGAAAATTCTGTCCTGATATTTATAGATCTTCTCCCCCACATAATGGCTACATTACTCTAAATCAGCAAGGCTCTTCAACCTACCTTATGTCAGATACCCTCTATCTCATTGCCTGAAAAAAAAGTAAATCTTAGCTATCTCCCCCACACCCAAGGTTGTAGCATGAACCCACACAAGGCAATACCATGTTCTGCTGATAAAATATTCTTGATTAAAAGCTCCAGCTTTACACTAAATACAGGTAGCCTTTGACTTACAACAGTTCATTTAGTGACTGTTCAAAGTTACAATGGCACTGAAAAAAGTGACCTATGAACTTTGCAGCATCCCCATGATCATGTGACCAAAATTCAGATTTTGGCAATTGGTTCATATTTATGACCATTGCAGTGTCTCAGGACCATGTGATCACCTTTTGCGACCTTTTGAAGAGCAAAGTCAATGGAGTAGCCAGATTCACTTAACAACTGGGTTAGTAACTTATCAACTGCAATAATTCACTTAACAACTGTGGCAAGAGAGATTGTAAAGTGGAGCAAAACTCACTTAAATGAAATATTGGGTTCAACTGTGGTCGCAAGTCGAGAATTACCCATTTGACACAGCAAGAAGTCACATATTTGTGCAGGAGTGTATAAAAAAAAATACTGGTGTTATTGCCAAGCAATAGCACTCAGTTCTTTGTTGCATAAGAAAGCTGAGAGAGAAAAAAGAAAAAGAAATAGGGATTTGCCAGCAAGAAAACAGAATGTGTATTTTATTTTATTTGTTAAATTTCTATGCTGCCCATCATACTAATACAGTGACTCTGGGCAGGTTACAATATAATAAAAAGTTAAAATGTGCTAAAAAAATTGTATTAGAATAAAAAGATTAAAAGATAAGAAACAAGATGATGGGCAACCTGGGTAGGGGGGAACTTCTGTCTGGGAAATAGCAGTGTAGAGCGATGTCTCCTAATCTTGGGAACTTTAAGATGTGTGGACTTCAAGTCCCAGAATTCCCCCGGCCCTACTGGCTGGGGATTTCCGGGACTTGACCACAGGTTTTAAAGTTCCCAAGGTTGAGAAACACTGATCTAGAAGATGGTTGGGAAACTTGCAGGGCTGCATTAAGACCTGGTGAGGCTCTAAACTGGTGGCCTGAGGTCATGTGTCACCCTTAATGTGCAGCCTGCATCTCAGTTACAAACAGGGAAGTGCAGTAGCTGGAAACCAGCCAGCACCTTACTGATTCCCCCCTAAGCTAACAAGAAAGCATGCTAGGAGTCTGAAATGCCTTCTCTGGATACCGGTGGCTGCAGGGTAGCCACACCTCCCACCACATCACCGTAACACCTCTTTGCTATAAGACAGTGATGCCGAACATTTTAGAGATTGAGTGCCCAAACTGCAACCCAAAACCGACTTATGCATCGTCGAGTGCTGGGTGGGTGTGGCCAATTGGGTGGGTGTGGCCAATTGGGTGGGCATGGCTGCAGTGGTAATGGCAGACTGGGTGGGACTAAAAAGTTCAATCAATCAATTCCAACTTTTCAAGAACTTTTTTTTTCCCACGAGAAGTTGAAATTGACTGATTGAACCTTTTTTTTTTTGCACATGGCGGCGGAGGCCTAAAGCGAAAAGGTTTTATAAAACCCAGCTGAAGGCCTAGGACTGGGGCGATGACGTGCGTGCCCACAGAGAGGGCTCTGAGTGCCGCCTCTGGCACCCGTGCCATAGGTTCGCCACCACTGCTATAAGAACTCCTGTCTTGCCAGAATGCTCTGGGAGAGTAAGGGAGTAAAGCCAGGGCCAGGACCATCAATTGTTGCTGGGCACAGAACTGCATTTTCCCAATTAAAAACTAATCATCTAACAAAACCATTGATTTTGCAGCCTTCATTGTGTTATAAATACCGGTACATGTAACGGAGAAATACAATTTCTGAATTAATTCTTTTCACAGCTGCTAATGTTAAAAAATACAAACGTGGTTACCTAGTTCAGCGGTGCCAATCTGGAAAAGCAACACGCAACCTGCATGAGGCCTGCTTTGAATTTTACATAAAATGTAAAACACTTCCTTTCCTGATTTCTAGAAAGCAAAATCCTTAACAATATCATCAAATGAGAGGTTAAGAAGGTCATTGTGGAAAACCTTCCCCCCCCCCCCAGCCTGGGGTTTTACAGTTGATTCTTGGATCTATTTCATCTGTAAACATTATCTTTCTTTTGAGCAATTTGTTACAATTAGACTTAATGAATACTGCAAAATTGCTCACTTATCTGGGGGAGCCTAGTAAATTTTATTTTGATGATAACCAAATACAGATGGCACAAAGATTCTTGTGTTTAGATAATTTTGCTTGGTATTTAAAATTGTGGGTTTTTAAAACAAGCCCTGGTAATAGGGAGCCCACATTTTGGCTACATTATGTATAATATTTTCCCACTTGTAGTCTTCTCTTTATCCATGTTTATTGTTTAACTGTTTCATTAGTTTTGTAATATGTGTCAATAGATTTATTGTACATTAGTTCATATAACAATGGCAGCCATATCAGGTTGCCTAATTAAATGATTAAATAAGGAAACGCTTTAGGGTAATTCATGAGTATCCTGTGAATATTTCCATTTGACAACAGCAGTAAGCAGGGTGCTCTGATAGGTCACCTGGGTGTCTCCAAACTTTTTTGCATTAAACATCTTAGGTCCTGACAATCTCTCCTGTTATAAGCTTGTCCAGCCATTAAAAGTAGCTGAAGAGGCCTTTTTTTTGAAGATGCTTCCTTGCAAGGCCCTATCTTTCTTGGACACATGTTGTACCCAGTTTACTGAACCCATTCCCTTGAGAATGGGACTTGGCATACTGTCTCCAGGTTACATCTCTTTTGTCAGGTTTTCAATGGTTAGTTAAGGATTTATTTTAATACAAATGTTACTTTTTATTGTCATATTTTTTGTTCCTAAATTGATTAACCACTTTGTGTGCACACCAAAGGTGCAGGAGGCAACTAAATAAGTATATTAGAGCACATCATAGTTGCTCTCACAAAAATGATTTGACTAATCTTAGAGTCTTCCTTGACTAGAAAAGAATGTGTAACACAGGAAGTTGTGTTGTGAGCATATTCCTGACCTGATTTCATTGGCTACCTCTATGCATAGGCTATAATTAGGTGTCTTTGCTGACATAGTCTCACATTTCTGACTTTGGTATAATTATAGAATTTTACAAGTAGCATTCCTTCCCTCCTGGGATTTAAGACACAGGAAGTGTTTTACCGGATTGACATCAATAGTATAATAAGAATATAGGTTTGCCTTGCCCTATAATGTTTTTAATATAAAATGGTTGCTAACAGATTTCTATAAAATACAGTACTCAAACCATTTAGGAAAAACCAAAATATACACCCAACTTTAATTTTTCGGTTTAAAATGAGTTAAAATTTGATTTGCTATGACTGAACATTTTTTAATCATTCATAAAGAAACCTCTTTTTCTGAAAAAAAAAAAGGATTGGGCATGAATGAATATCTACTGATTTTTGAACATCAGTATTTAATCTTTTCATCCAAATAGTACTAATTGTCTCTAAGAGTAGAGGTGTCAAATGTAACATCCAAGTCACTCAAGTCAAATAGGGAAGCCAAGGATGATTATATAGGTGAAATCATAGTGAAACCAAGGATTGACAATGATTACATGGATGAAATCAATTCATGGGATATTATAGTTCCAGGATTTTAAAGGTTGGAGAACCAGCCCTTTGAATTATGACCTGAATCAAATTGGCAGCCCCTTCAAGAAGGGGCTTAATCCTGCCTTTCAACTTGCCCAAAGACTGTAGAAAACTATTACAGTTACCACCAGAAGGGGCAGAGGCAATTTTTGCTTTTTGGAAGCAGACAAACAATAGAAGTGGCAACCCAAATGAATTCCATTTCCATTTTTAATCTCCTCCCATGCAATAATCCCAAATTACGTAACATTTAACAAATAGCTGAATCTCAACCCCAGACTTTGACTAAGGAAAGATTCTGGGAGATGAATTAAGAGGGAATTAAAAACGCTTTCCCTTCTAATGTCAATTAAAAAAAAAAGACTATGAAAATCTGTCATTTTGTCACTGGATTTTCAGTGGCACAATCTCAGGGTTACTGGACCTGCAGGCAGCTCACAAGTTTGCTTTAAAGTGAGTGAAAATAGTATCAGTATCAAGCTGGAATGGAATACATTTAAGTAATTGGTTCAAAAAAAAAAACCCTCTTTGCCAATATACAATGAATACCTTGCCTGAGAACAAACAATTTGGCCCACTGTATCTTTTAATACCCCTCTACATGTCAACTTTGTCTGACATGGTAAATCTCTTAATAGTTTTCATCGTGTTAACTCCTCCTCCTGTCCATTGATCAACAACCCAGTAAGAAGACGGAATCTGAAGTAGCAGAACAATTTTGAAGTGAAGTAAAGAGCGTTCTAATTATTCCACCAGCTACACAGGAAGAGCTAGTCTAATCTGTAATAAACATGGTGCGGGTAAAAAGCTTAGGAATGCCAAGGATTCTTTGAAACTTCAGTTCTTCTATTTGCTATTAAACTTTAGCCTGATCTTGGAGTCTTTCTAATGTTGAGGATGCAGTAGGAGGAATGCAACAATGGAAAAAGATGAAGGAGATAGTTTGGTAGTAGTTTTCTTCTTTCACTTTAATCTCGGAGGCAGAAAGATGAGCAATCTGTTTTATAAATGTCCAACGGGTCAAAGAATTTATTATTAACCATATTTTGAGTAGGATACCCATTAAAATCAAGGATCAGTTAGATATGCTTAATTTCAGTCACCCTGTTTTAAATTAAATTACTTTAAATATGATTAAATCTAGCTTTAACCAGTGACATTTAACAGCTGAATATTTTTATAATTCAAAGAAATTTATGTGCACAAAGTTAATTTAAACAAATTAAGAGTCCAAGAGTTCAGTCGTGGAAGCCCATAGGTTATTATGGTTATATCAAAAGCTAGGGATATATTTGATTTCTGAAAATCTTGGATGTGGTTTATAGAGACCTCAAAAAGAAGCCAGATTTTGTTTTTTATTAAATAAATTACCAGAAAATTGTATTAACTATAATTTTAAATAAATGTAACTAAACAAAATCAAACTTTGTTGTCCTGGCCCCATCTATTACTTTTGGACTGAGAAAGTTTTGTACCCTAAAAATAAAAGATGAAAATATCCAAGAAAGGGAAAAACAAGGAAAATCCCTTGAACTGGTACCCACCAACTCATAAATGTAGTTTTATTTTCCCACTTTGGTAATCATTTCAGGATAATTATATTGTTATTTACAATCTATTTTGAGATTGCTCACCTACTTTAAGTTTAAATTAAAGCCAATTTTGCCAATTATATTACCTCAGGATAGATAACATGTCATTCTTTATAATCCTGGTATTTAACATTAAAGTACAGTGTTGGCATGCTGAAAAGCAGCAAGTGATCAGGGATAGATTGGGATATATTTTGAATGAATGAATGAATGAATGGAAAATGTTACTAAACCAGTGTCTCAAAGATGTGAATTCAAATTCAGTGTTGTGATATACTTAATAGAGCACTTTGTTACCTTGATTAGGAGCCTTGAATTGAATTTGTATTGACTCAGATTTTCTGTTGAATCAGTTGCCATGGAACTCAAATTCTAGTTTAGTAAAAGGAGAACTAGAGACAATATGGCTGATTACTGTTATATAGAGAATAGGTTTTCAGTAATGAGAATTCTGTAATAAGAAAATATCCAATTTTATACAATCTGATCCAGATGTTCTATATATAGGATGCATTCCTTATATCATGCTCCAGGAGGGTACCACTGGAAATGAAAACTAAAGTCATTACAGATAGTCCTTGAGTTACAACCATTCATTTAGTAACTGTTCAGAGTTATAAAGGCACTGACAAAAATGACTTATGACTGTTTTTCACACTTATGACTGTTGCAGCAACCCCATAGTCATGTGATCAAAATTCAGATGCTTGGCAAATGGCATGTATTTACAACAGTTGCAGTGTCTCAAGGTCATTACGATCTTCTG
Organism: Protobothrops mucrosquamatus; assembly: GCF_001527695.2. Classification (NCBI taxonomy): domain Eukaryota; kingdom Metazoa; phylum Chordata; class Lepidosauria; order Squamata; family Viperidae; genus Protobothrops; species Protobothrops mucrosquamatus. The sequence continues at coordinate 232,998 of NW_015386623.1, read as the reverse complement.
ACACATAGTCAATGGGGAAGCCAGGTTCACATAACAACGGTATTACTAACTTAACAATTGCAGGGATTCACTTAACAATTATGACAAGAAGGGTAGTAGAATGGAACAAAACAACTACCTTGCTTAGCAATGGAAATTTCGGGCTCAATTATGGTCATAAATCAAGGACTACCTTTACCAGATGATTCCTGGGGAATTTATTATTAGCAGTGCTATTTTCTGGAACAATGCGTGCACTTTCATGTAAAGACATAGGCAGAGATATTTCTCTTTTTGTTTTCCCAATTTTTTTTATTTCAGTGGTTTAGATAATTTTATTTGCACTGTCATGAGATGGCAGTTTTTATACACTTTCCCCCAAAATTTCACTTAGCTATGTAGTTGTTTTACTTTTTAATTGAGTTTTAATTCTTTAAATTTAAAAGCTGCTTAGAGAGATTGTATTATTGAGTGAACTGAGAATATAATAAATGAATGACCTCACACTTTTTCTCCAAGGTAGCCCCCAAGGAGACTGGAAATGACTATTTCAAGAGTGTGGGGGTCTGGCTGAGTGGCATGGATTGTGGTAGGAAAGGCTAGGAAAGTGACTATCAAAAAAATAGACGGAAGTATTTTCATGATTAAATCTGAACGTGAATCCATACGTGGTCCTGTGATCGCCTCCTTTTGCCCTAATCCACGTCATGATCAGCCCTGAAGGGATCATTTGCATGGGACTGGGATCGGAGAAACAAGCAGTCAAGGGATCATGGAATTTAACCAACATCTTTCAAAATATCTGTTTAGATCCAAATCAATATAATTAGTGAACAAGTTACAACCATAAATTATCACACAGTTTTATTTAATATTCTTGGCTTTATTCAATAGTGCATCTTGAGGTTGCTTTAAAAGCAGAAGCAAAAATTCCTGATTTCATCTTGGTGATAAGATGTTAGTCCTAGACTATAGATCAGACCAATAAATCAACTCCACATTAAGATTAAAACTATTTTTTATTAAGATTCATTATGGTAAAAGAAATGTGCAAGTCTTACTATGCTTTAACCTCCTTCCCTCTTATACTGCTGTGAATTAGGGAAGTGCTTGCCTGACATTTTTGCATACCTGCTGCATGACTTAAGCCTTAAGCCATGTTTTTTGCCTTGTTGATTTGGTAAAGGATCTTAACTATCTACATACTCTCTGTACTCCCTATACCCCACAGAGGACAAGAGAGGGATTTCTTTGATGATTTTCTGCAGTTGTTGGAACAGAAGGCTTTTCAGTTTATCGGAAAGGGAAGTTCTAGAATCTTTTAGAGTTAACCATCTGCTGAGGTTCTAAACTGTTTGCTGAAGTTAAAAGGTATGAAGATACAGCAGCTAAAGGGAGGTAAATAGAAGCCTGAGGAAATAAGCCTAGATTTAGAATTAAGTAACAGATACTCCTGTGAGCATGTGTAGTCCACAAATATACTTTCAGTACTGTATTACAATAAGCTTAGTAAGCTCTGTTACTGGTTTTCTTCAAGATACCTTCATTTCAACAGTCCAATTCAGGACAAAGGAAATATATAACTTATTTTTATTTATAGTAGTTACAGGGAAGCTTTATGTATAGATAACCTATTCCTCATGATTGATCTTATTGAGCAGGGGTGTCAAACTGCCGCCCGTGGGCCGGACGCATCATGTGGAAGCCGCGCCCACCCCATTGCCGGCAATGGCAAAACCGGACCGATACGTTGCGTGATGTCACGTGACGTCGCGAGTTTGACATGCCTGTTATTGAGGAACAAGTACAGGTAGTCCTTGACTTACAACAGTTCATTTAGTGACCATTCAAGTTTACAGTGGCACTGAAGTGACTTATGACCGTTTTTCAGAGTTATGACCTTAGCAGCATTCCCATGATCATATGATCAAAATTCAGATGCTTGGCAACTGGTTCATATTTATGACCACTGCAGTGTCCCAGGGTCATGTGATCACCTTTTGCGAACTTCTGAAGAGCAAAGTCAATGGGGTAGTCAGATTCACTTTAACAATCAGGTTAGTAACTTATCAACTGTAATGATTCACTTAACCACTGTGGCAAGAAAGGTCATAAAGTGGAACAAAAGTCATTTAACAAATCTCACTTAACAACATAAATTTTGGAGTCAATTGTGGTCATAAGTCAAGAACTACATTAAAGTTTGAGGAATTTTAAAAACAGATGTTAAACATCCATGGTTGAAAACCATTTTCTATTCATAGAATAGAAGATGAGAATCTCAGAAGATTCTTGCTGGATAGAATAAAGGCATAAGTAATCCTGCTTATATCCCAGCTTTATGCAATACTACACATACAGGAAATGATATACATATGCCAGGTTTAATAGCCTTACCAAGGAATATGTAACATTTCAGATTTGAAGCTGGAAAGATGCTTTGGAGCAGGTGTAGCATGTGCTACACATCTGTCAGCATCTCATTAAAACACTGCCTCCTCTCCTATGCTCACAGGGTAATCCTGGGGAAAAATGCATTTGAATTATGGCTCCAAAAGTGTGTCCACTTCTGCTTTGAAGCACCTTATTGCATCCTGTTGATGCCTCCTTTATTCAAACATGTATTTTTCTGGGATTTGTGTGGCTAGTTCAGATTTACCAAGAGTTTTCTCTTGGTTTATTCTCTGCTTCTCTTCTATATCTGCAACCTGTCATCCCAGGTATTTTGAATGCTGGTTTAGTATTCTTTTGAAAGTACTTGACCCAATTCAAAAATAGTTCAATATACTAGTCACAAGCATAGGGCACGTTCATGCCTGAAACTTGTTTAGGTGGATAATTTGATAGGCTGCTAATCCTGCCATTCAAAAGATCAAACTATGCTTACCTGGCTTCATCTACTGCAAATTAAAGAAAATGATTATTTTTCCCAGCGGCAGGTGACGCTTCATGAAGGGAGAAATAACGTCAAGGAGATGCACTTTCATTAATTTTTTTTAACTTTAAACCAGGGGTCTTCAAACTTGGCCCTTTTATGTCTTGTGGACTTCAACTCCCAGAATTCCTCAGCCAGGCACGCTGGCTGAGGAATTCTGGGAGTTGAAGTCCACAAGTCATAAAAGGGCCAAGCTTGAAGGCCCCTGCTTTAAACCGAAACACTAGCTAGCCTCCTTAATGAGAAAGAAGGCCGGGCTTTCTGAGCAGCCAATTTAAATTAGCAGCCTGCTTTTGGGATTGGTGAGTTGCACATCAACACTTACATAGAATAAATAAAGTGAACAAAGCTGACTGGCTCATAAAGTGAACAAAGCTGGCTAACTCTTTTGCAATTTCTTCTTTGGCGAAATCCGGTTCCTCTTGTCTGGTATGAGTGTGCCCGAATAAGATCCCTACATTTTACAAAGGGATTTCTTCCCGTCTTCTCCCGATACCTCCCCCTTTCCCTCTCAACGGCTCCGAGACGCCCATCCACGGCACAATATGTAATGCCGCCCAGTGACGTATGACGTACGCCACCGAAGACGAGCGCAAAGCGAGCTCAAAGCACCAACGCAACTCCGCCACTTCCGCTTTCCCAGCAATCTCCGGGTGAGCGGCTGTTCCCTCGACGCCTTGGGGAAAACCCGAGAGCTAGACCGCCCTCCGTAAACTTCGGGCTAGATGGTCGCTGTTCTCGCGAGAGTTGAAGGGGCGGGTGTCGGTTGACTCCGCGGTGATTGGCAGGCGGCGCTGAGGTAGCTTCCTCCTCAGGGCGGTACAGTAGTCCGCGGCCGCCATTGACGGCTCGGCGAGCGGCTGGGGGAGCCCGTGAAAGCGGCGAGGGGCGCTGGTGGAGACGGCGGCCAAGGCAAAGCAGGTGATGTCTTGCGGAGGAGAGAAAGCGAAGCTGAGAGGCGGGCGAGGCCCTGGCTCCGCGGGGATTGTGCAAGGGAAGTGACACGGTTTGGAGGCTGAGGAGTCTCCATTTTGTGGGCTTGGGAGGCGAAGTTCTTGGCCCGGTTTCCTCCCCTTCCCGTTTGCCTTGTACGGTTCGGAAAGAGAACTCCGACTCGGCAAACGGGCTCCAGAACTGCGCGTCTGCCCTGGGCGCGTCCGCGTAGACGAAGACACCCTCCTCGATATATGGGGCTCCGTTGTGCAATCGAGTCCGGAAAACAGAAACCTCCGAGCTGTTTTTACTATTGGTTGGCGCAGAAGGGGGGTTTGGGAGGAAATGCGGTTTCTTATCCAGCGATAGTCCAGTTTGAGAGAGGTCAGGAACCTTCTCCATACATTCATGGGATAAATTAAAATTTGGAACTCGGATTTTCCTGGTCTGAGGCTGTATCCAACATGAGGTCATTGGGGTGTTTATAGAGTACTTAAGTCAGCTTCGCATTCAAGTTATGACTGATCCTTAACAGTCTCTCTTTTTCTGCTTTTTAGGATCGCTTTTTTTTTATCATCTGGTAATAATGAACGCCAATAGCAGTTCTGTTTGCTGCTTCTGCCTTGTGCTGCTAACCTTAATTTGAATTTCGTATTCAGATAGACGGGTTGGTTTAAATGAATAGTTAGAAAAGGTGGTTAAAAAAAAGCCTCAGTAATTATGCGGGATTGCAGTTTTGAGTGTATCTGACTTGTTAGAGGACTGACTTGTTCGTTAACTAGGTATGATTTCCCTCCAGTGAAAAAGTATTGTAGTTAGTTGGAACCCTATGACCATATAAGTATTAAATTATTGACCAGTAGGAGGCACTACATGGCCAGTTTTGTTTTTATTGGGTCTCTTCAGGGATAAGTACTGTATCCTCCGTACTAGATAGACCAGTGTTTCTCAACCTTGACAATTTTAAGGCATGTGGACTTCAACTCCCAGAATTCCACAGCCAGCATTGCTGGCTGTGGAATTCTGGGAGTTGAAGTCCACATGCCTTAAAATTGTCAAGGTTGAGAAACACTTTAACATCCAGTATTGAGGTTGCCTACATCTGGAAACTCCCAATAAGGGCAAAACCACTTGTGTAGTGCCTCCTACTGGTCGCTAGCAAATATAATATGTAAGCCATATAAGCAAAGGAAGCAATCTTGAGGCCTCTAGCATGAGGCCCAGGCTAATAAAAAACACAAAACTTCTATTTTGAGCACATATAAAGAAATAAAGGCAATCTTGTGTAGCTTCTATAAATAAGAATTCTCTAGCTATGGTTTTTACAGTGAAAAGGCTATATAATAGATGGAGAACATATAGGCTGGATGTTTATCCATTGAATAACAAATGTGCTAACTTGCCCTAAATTGGATTTGTCTAACTTTCTGTCAGCAGGATTGATATAGCTTAGCTCTGTGGATTGAATAGGACAAAGATGCTATCTGTGTTTGCTGGTTCCTTCTCTCTTTGCATTTGCATGCATCCTTCGTCTGTTTCAAAGAGACACCCTTCAGCCTATCTCAGTCTCAATAAGCACAATGATTTTAACACATTATAATAGCTAATTCATTAGATATTTGTAACCATTTTCATATGTACTAATCTGTTCTCCCTGTCCCATTTTAATTTAAATCTGTTAACCGTTCCATGTATCTGTTAAAGTGAGTTACATTTCATGAAAGTGTGTGTTTTAATAAAATTTTTAAATCTAAAAAATGTTACCAAACTCTGATTTTCTGCAACAGTTAAGGAAATAGTAAATTGCTTCTCCCTTCCTTCCTCTAATTGGGATGTTGTAAGCACAGCATCAGTCATGAGTCCTCCTATTACTGAAATACACATGTTAAAGGCATCTCCTTTTGTTTAATGCAGTTTTACCACTTAAAACTAGTACTTAGAACAATGCAGTAAGACTTGTCTGGTTCATTTTAAAATGGCCTGGAGATACAGTATTTAAAATTCTGTAACTGATCTTGAATCATGTTTGAAATGTTCTGGAATATTTTATTTTTTATGAACTAAGGCTGGTAAATGCCCAGATACTCTCATGGACCATTTTGCAAACAAACCTATAATTCTTTCTATTATTCAGTATTGCCACAGTTTTTTGAAATTGACATTGTAAGGAGAGAACTATTGTTTTAAGCTGCAGCAACAAAATAGTTATAAATAAACTTTCTGTTACATACCATGTCCTTTGTGAGCAGAAAGGAAGATTGGATTGTTCAGCTAGATATGTACTCTTGTTTATTGATAAGAGCTTAATTTCTCTTCTTTTAGTTTTGATTTTGCTGTGGTCAAAACAGTCAAAAGTAGGACAATAGGCACAACTTTGATTATATATGAATCCAGGTTATGAGAAGAGTAGCAACCTTCAAAATAATTATGTTGGCTATTTTAGGTCTAGTTTGATATTGGATTTGCTAACTTACACCTTTGCAGAAATGAAACAATATATAGTACTTCAGTGTTATTTCTCCTCCCTATCAATATAATTGGCTAATGTTGGATTTTAAAAAAATGCAATATGTTTTGGATAATGATATCTGCTAAGGTCCTAAAGGTTTAAGATGTATAGATAACTAATATATAGGTATGCTTCCCATATTGCTAAGAATGTATTTTTAGCTAACCATCCCATGATATAAGTTGTATTTTTCAATTTTTTTAATATTCCAAAATCAATCTATATGTATAATACAGTAGAAAATCTGAGATTGACAGAACAAATTCTCATGCAAAATAATATTGAATACAGAGATAAATTGTATGCATTAAAATAAGATAAACTTGAATTTGCCTGCAAGACTTACGTTTATTTCTAGGCCATGTGTCTAAATAGTTGTTTCTAAACTAATGTTCGATACATTGCATGTTCTTTATATTCCACAGTTTGTTTGTTTTTTGGGGGGGGGTAATTTGAATTATAAAATAAGGTATAATATCTACTAAACTAAATTTTTAAGAGTATCTTAATGCTGTACTACAAATTTGTTAGATTACATGATTGTGTAAAGATTAAAATACTAAATTGAATAGTGATGTTTTGTCCAACTTGATTATAAAGCCTAAATCATACATGTACCGATATGGCGTTTCTGTGCTTTTATCAACATGTGCATTAGTCTCACGTAATGCACATTTCAGAAATGTTTAGCCAATTGATGTCCTGTCTTTAGATTTTATGGATTTTGAGTTTGCAGAATTTACAGGTTAGTGGTCCCTAGAAAGTGATACTAGATTTTAGGTGGAATTGATGACATCCTATGCAAAGGCCATCCTAGCCACAGCTGCCACCTGCTCCTCAAGCAAGAGCTGTAAGTTCAGGAAGACCCCAGATTGTGCTTTTTGGTCTGTCTGAGACAGTGCCACATCATCAGAACCAAAGATGGCAAGATCCCAGAACCAGATCAAAAAACTCAAAGCCACTTGATTTTGTTTTGTTGAATTGAAGTCTGTTGTGTCCTATCCAGGTCCTCTCACAGCCTCTAGGCACTGAGATTGAACCTCCATGGCATCTCTCAGGTGACCTGGCATGTAAAGCTAAGTATCATCAATATACTTGCCATGTCATCCCAGCCTACAGGATGACATCACCCAGCAGCTTCATGTAGATGTGTTTTGAATGATATGTGCTATTGCATCATCATCTACATCCTCACATTTAATAAAGTACCAATTTATAAAATTTATCTTTTTGATGCTTATATCTCATTTGTAGTATTTAAAATATTGATCAGAGGTTTAGTATAAAAATACAGGGGCAAAATTAACCACTGATTAGTATCTGAATTATAAATCTGTAGCTTTTCTTCCTATATTTTGCACAGTTCATTATCTAACTAGAAAAGTTGAATATTTATTTTTTATATAGTGCACACAAAATGGAATCAAAGCCATCAAGAATTCCACGGAGGCTATCTGTTCAGCCATCTGGTTCTCGAAGTGCTAGGATAGGAGCTGGAAGTGGTGGAACAACTTTAACTGATTCATACTGTACGAGAGAGTCTTCAATAAGACTGGATTCTGGACGCCAGGTAACTTTTATGATGGTATATTTTCCATCTTTCTCTGGTTGATGAGTTCAAATTGAAGTTAATCAACAACTTGGTTATATAAAAGATGCTGACTAATTTAAATATTTTGTTTCCTTTTTTTTCTGTTTAAAAAATCTTTCACAACAATAGTTGACATTGCTTTATGATACTCTATTCTCTTTCCCTCATGACAAACTTACTGCTTTCCATTTCTTTTTTGTTTTAACATACTAGATAGAGACTTGCAGTTTTAAGAATGCTGAATGATTTATTTACACAGAAAAAAAGCATTCTTTTACTAGAATCGAGAGCAGTTTAAGGTCTCATTAAAAATTATCTAGGCTGCACTGTGAACTTTAGAACTACAGGTAGTCCTTGGTTATGATGGTGCTGAAAGGGAGATTTAATGACTGGTTCTTGAAATTCCAGTCACTGCAGTGTCCCCACAGTCACATGACCGTGATTTGGGTGCTTCATATCTGGCTTATATTTATGATGGTTGCAGTGTCTTGTGATTGCCATTTGCAACCTTCCCTTCTGGTTTCCCACTGCATCAGTTGGGAAGCCAACCAGAGATCACAGGTTGCTCCTGCAAGTCACTGCTGCCACTTTTTTGCCCATTCACCTGCTCATGCTCTCTGCAGCATCCGCCCACCCGCAACAGTTACCTACCTTTACCCCATAGCATCTGCCTGCAATCCTGGAGTTATAATGGCAACCAAGACTGCTGAGATTGCTGTCACTAAGTGATGTGGTCACATGTGCGGTCATTGTGGCATTGTGCTTTAGCTGCATCATTTAGCAATTCCAATCCCAATTGCTGCTCTAATCCAAGGCCTATATTTTCTCAGCATGTACTTTCTGTCTTTTTCAATGTGTCACTAACTTGGACTCCTTTTTCATATTTTTTTAAATTAGAAAAAAGTATTAATTGCACTCTTTTTATATGTTAGAACTTTGGCTGTTCCATGTGTAGCATAGCTAGAACAGTACCAAACTAGTGAATAAAGATTCTGCTAAAAGTACCTGATAAAATTGCATTTTAAAAAAACTGATCACAAATATTAGGCAACTGGCATATGGATATTGCATAAGTGGAATTTGTTTTAGTGCTGCATGACAATTTACTAGAACTGATTCTCTCACCAGAGGTCTTGAAGTTTTTCTGTAGGTATTCTGGAAAAAAGAACAGAAATGTAGATCCATATGTAAGTTATTGAATGTTCCTAGGCAGGTTAAAATACAAAGCAGTATAAAATCATTGTGTGAAATCAGTGGAACAATAGAATTAAACAACAAAAATAATAAAACATAGTAGTTACAATAACAGAATGGCTTGAAAAAATCTAAAATTATAAAATGTATGGGAAAATAAAAATATAATTGAAATTAATATAGTGTATTATGAGTTTGAGGAGACCATGTCAAATTCCGATACAATTATAGAATTCTTTAGATGATTTGGGATTATTTTCTTATCTCAGCCCAACCTACTTCAGAAAAGGGTAACAATAAAATTAGACTCTTATGTTGCCTTGAATGCCGAGAGGAAAGGAGGGATATATAATGAAATAATACAGATATAAAAAGTAGGTGCTGTTTAGACATGTTTAGAAATGAATATAATGCAACTTAGGTGATTTTAATAACTGATTAAATCAATCTTCTTGCTTTGGAAAGAATGGCCTTTGCATATAGGAATACCCTCAATTTTCAATGAACAGTGTGAAGAAAATACACAGTTTCAATCCAATCTGTTTTTGGGAGAGAAGCAGAACTTTTATCCCAGCTAAAAATCTAGTGAGGCTTTTGCCTTGGAGCAGAGTTACCTTAGCCCTCTTCAGAACTATCCCCAAATACACTTTTCTTTTATTTTCTTCATGTTCATGATCATATTATGAACATGATTACTTATAAATCTGATTTGAAATAATACCTTCTTGAATTCTGGTATTGAATGATTCAGCCTGTACTCAGAAAGGTATATTGCATTACTTTCCATTTGAGTTCATGGAAGTACATAACTTTATTTCCTATAATAAACATGTAGATACATTCCCCCATCCCTTCTCTTTCTATCACTTTGCTAAGTATGGTCACCTAGAAAAGTATTGTTGACATCAACAGTAGCTTTTCAAGCAAAAATTTTCTAATATGACTGAAAATGAGTGTTGAGTCTGGGAATTCTGCATGTATTCTGCCACTTATCTGTGGCTATTACCACAATTCACCCTATAGCATATGTTGCTTTATCCCTGGAAAAAGGATTTGCTGGTACAGAATTAATTGATTATAAACTAATAAATCATTTCTATTTTAGAAATATTTATACAATTCTGTTTTTTTTCTTTTCAACTCTACTTCTCTGTTTAGTATTTTATTTTGTCAAAATTAGGTTAGCTTTTTTATGTTAAATGCTCTCTTAAATAAGTAGGCATGATTTGGTTTTGGTTAAATTTGAGTTAATTTGCATTTTAGAGAGTCAGCAAGATTCAGTGCCTTAAAATAGAAAAACTTCACAACTGTTTTCAAATTTAGTATTTCTCTGTAAGAAATTTAAAACAAGGTGTTTACCAAGTACTTGTATCATTTTTCAGGGTTTTTTTTTTCAATATAATTGTGTAAAACAGTAATTTACAACTATTGTTTTAAAGTGACTTGCTTTTGTTTCAAATGTTGCCAATGTAGCAGAATCTCAATAATCCTCTTCAATGAGAGGAGAATAGTAATGTTTGATCCTGCTTAGAAAATAACTTAACAGAAGTTGAATTTTTAACAAAGTAAACCTTACCCACTTAGGATGAGGTAAACTTATTTTTGTAGATGGGGTAGGAACAGTTGACTCTTCTAGAAAATGTTTAAATGTGATTAATTAAAAAGTGCAGATATTATAGATTTTATTTTCTTGTGTGGAATGGTGGCCCGAGCAGGACATTAAGTAATAAATATATTGTTTTGTAGGAATCTGGTAGGTTGCATAGTTCCAGTAGAGACTGGTCAGTTGAAGAACGAGAAGCTTATGAAAGTTCATGGAAGCTTCCAGCTTCTTCTCCAACTCACTACTCAGGAACACTTGATCGCCCATGGTCCGGAAGAATTTTGGGAAGCAGAAATAGATTGGTAAGATTTGCATAGTTAATTGGTTGAAGATAAAATTAGATATATATACATTCTTTTTTTTAAAAAAAGTTTATTGAAAAAAGATTAAAATACAAAACGCCAAGATATTTAGAAAAAAACAAACAACAAAAAAGACATTAACAAAAAAGTGTCTTTAAAAAACAACAACACATATACACATAACATCCTCCCTAATTGAATGCTAATTTGTATAAAGAACAATTTTGGTTTCCCACCCCTTGCAAAACAGGCTAAAAGAATTTTAAACTGTTAAACTACTAAATCTACTTACAAATTGTTAGCTTGTCATTGGTAAGCTATATTAATAACAAAGTAGTTAGCAGAAAAAACAATACTAAACATATTATGTAAGGATATAAAAGTTAAAAAATTGTGAACAGTAATAGGAGAAAAAGTTGAAGTTCCAAAACCCTCTGTTAACATGCTGTTATTGTAATCAACTCGTAGAAAATTTACCACGACCTCAATACCTAATCATCCCAAATATTAACCTTAATTGGTCCTGGATCAAATATCCAAGTTTGTTTCTTTATACTATTTCTTACTAGTTGCTGATTGATTGAATATAATAAGTCCAGTCTCCAAAGCCAGACTTCCAGATAAATGCTTTTGTCTTGTTTAAAAGTTAAATGCAACATCTTTCTACAAATTGGAATTCATGCTTAACTGTTTATATGCAGTTGTTTACCAATTCATAATAAGAAAATTGGATATGACCAGTGCAGAATTTTGGACACCCCTTCAATCAGTAAAAGTAGTCCTTGACTTAACAATCACAATTGGAAACTTCTGTCACAAAGCAGTGCAATCATTAAGTGAGTTGTGTCCAATCTTATGGCCCTTTTTGCCATGGTCATTAAGCAAATCATCATGGTTGTTAAATGAATCACATGACTGTTAAGTGGAACGGCTTCCCCTGGCCAATTTTGATAACATGAGAAAATAGTAAGTGCAAGGCATGGCCATTAGTCATTTTTTTTCAGTGCTATTGTAACTTCAAACTGTTTTTAAAAGAATGGCCATAAATCAAGGACTACCTGTACTTTGTAACACCTTATTTGGCATCAGTTTCCAAATATTTTCTTTAGCCAACTAAGAGTTCTTGCTTTTGGAATTTTTTCCACAATGCTCCTTATGGAACTTGTTTAGCTCAGAAAATCCTTGCATGCAGTGCATTTTTTAGGTTTCTTCCATAGATTTCAATAATACATCTTTTCTGTAAGTATTTTATGGTTGATTAGATCCTACATTTTTTCAGCATCAGTTTTTCACTGATTGTGGGAAATTAGCTTCTAGGATATATCAATATTTCATTGAATCTGTCCCAATATTGTCTATGCATTATTGCATGCATATACATAGACCACTTAATAGTTGGAACAGTATTCCTTATGCTTCATATTTTTCCCCACAAATGTATTTTGATGTTGAAGAGGTATCAGTCTCATTATTTTATTTTATTTCATAATTTTAGACCCTGATCAAGTTTTTTTTTTACAGATGTCAGGCAATAATGTGTGATGAAGAAAGGGTTTTCTTCTGAGAATTCTCTAGGATTATTGTTGTATAAGTAATGCTATAATGATCTAATCTTTTCAGCAGGTCATTTGCAGTGGCCTGTGAGCTGTATTTTGCAAGTCTGCCAAGTTTGGGGTAATTCCAGCAGATATTTTTCTTGGTCTTTCAAAGCTTGCCTTGAGTTTAAATAGTTCCACGTAACTTCTATTTCTTAGTAATGTTTCTAATAGTTTAAATTGCTATCTAGTAGCAATTTAGAGAGGGTTTTTTTATAGCTTCCCCTTGCTGGGAAGAAGGCAGACTCGATGTGTTTTGGGGCCCTTCAATTGATCTATCGAGACCTAGGAAGCATGCATTCTCTGTATTGTACCTATTCTTTGGAACATTATTCTCCAGAGATCTCTGGGACTCTCATTTTAATGATCTTGCAGAAATCTTTGAAAAGCTAACTGTTCTCTCGGGCCCTTAAGTACTGTAAGATATTTATGGAATGTTGGTTATATTTTCTGTGTATTGTTCTCTCTTACTGTTTTCTCCCTGTAAGCTATGCAGAGTTGCATTGGAGTCGGATAGTCTCTGAATTTTGTAAATTAAAAAACGTAAATAAATTATTTTTAGTTTTAGTTTTTTAGATGTTCAGACAGCTACTAATAGCCCATTGTTGTTAAAGTAAAAGAACAATAATATTTTGGGAGATTAGAAGGTTCAAAAGATCTCTTCACCTGTGGAATTTACTTGGATAACAGTCATATAATAGACCTAATATCACCTTTTTGGCTTTATTAATGATTTTTTCCCCCTTCACTTCACTTGTGCTCAATTCTTGGAGACTTCCTGGACAAGTTCTCACAGTTTTCTTGACAGGGTTTTTTTAAGTGGTTTGCCCTTGCCTCTTTCCTAGGGCTGAGAGAAAGGGACTGGCCCAAGGTCATCCAGTGGGTTTTCTCTCTCCCATTTTCTACCTGATGCCTTAACCACTATACCAAACTGGCTCTCTATTAATAATTTTACTATATGATTAAAAAAATAAGGACAGAATCAACTAGAAGAACAAATTTATGCAGTATATTGTTTTCTTTGAACTGAAACAGCATTCAATTGCATATAAATAATTATGATTTGGAAGTACCCAGCAACTATTTCAAAAGAAATATTTAAGTTTAAAATAGTAATGTTATTTACGACTTGCATTCCTACTCTGTGATAGAATTTATTATGAAAAATAAATAGTGCTAAACTGTGTAATTTGCTTAATACTACTGCTTGTAAAAATAAAAAAGATATAGTAAACATAAAATCATAGATTGAAAACACTCATGGCAAAATATCCTAAATCAATCATTTTAAAGCCCAGAAAAGTAAATGCACCACTAAAATCTCTCTGCTTTATTGGATTAATTTATTGTCACCAGTATTGGTACCTTGATTTCATCCGATAGATTATTTTAATGGAATTGGGGTAGGGCATCATATGGACAAAGATTTGGGGACAAGCTTATATAGGTTACATTCTTGTGTTGGTATACACTTCTGTAAGATAGTGGGAATTATTTGAGTTAGATGTAGATAAGACTAGGATTGTACTGTTAGAATTTTGAAGGTCAAGATAGATTTGGCCTGAAATAAAATTGGCAGCCAGTTCAGATTTTAAAAAGACCAGGTGTTGATACATTTCATATGCAATTTCAACTGAGAAATGTGCTATACATTCTATACTAATTGAAGTTTCTCAACTGTTTTCAAGGTTGCCCTAATGTACAACTCAGTTAAATTGAGAAGCTGCCTGAGTGTGGAAGACAAATTTTTGTGTTAACATCAAAGTAGATAGTGGAAGATTGATAACAACTATGAAGGATTGTACATATTTAAATGGATTTTGCATTCAGTCTATTTGAGTAAAAAAAGAGCTTGCAAATATTCATATGAAGCAAACATTGATTTACATTTCAGGTTTTCCAAATATTAAGAAAATGCCATAATTAGAGTTTATAATGCTGAATTATTTTGACAGAACTGTTCCAGAAATAACAAATTTTACCTTGTTTCCAGGACTAGGATGCATTTGTATTTTATCTCTGGTGTAATGCAATTTGTTCTTTTTAAAAGGGAATAATACTTTATTGTAATTTTTGACTAATAGCCTATTAGACTATTCTTTTAAAATTACTCTCATTTACTTACTGGTGCTGTTGGTTGTTTTACCCAAGACTTTTCACTATAATAGTTTTGGTTTAATCTTGTTTACTATTATTGAACAAGCCATTTAGCAGTAAATTAATAACCTTCTCAAATCCCAATTTGTAGGTTACATCATCATCATCAATTCCTGCATCATCTTGGTTGGGTGAATCTGATAGAACTCAGGGAGCATATTCTTCAAGACTGCATAACCAACAACAAGATATTGATTCAAAAAGACCTAAACTTTCTTATACATCTACCTCTAGTATGAGAAGTAGTGGTTTAAACACGGTTTCAGGTAAGTTGCATGTTAAATAGTAAAGAAAGTGTATCGATAAGGCTTATTAACATTCCAAACTGCCACTCCGTTTCTCCAAAGGGAAAATAAGTAGAAGGTGTAAAAAACAAGAATGCCATACTCAGTCAAAATTAAAACACCATTCCTTATCAGAGTAATAATGGTGTTTTTGTTACTTGTGGCCTGATGGCACAGCTATGTTCTCCAGCATGACAAATGGAGAATCCACAGATGGGTTGATCTTGCCTTTCTGCCCTAGAGACTAAGTCAATCAACCTTTGCCATGCCTCTCTTCCTCCGGCTAGGAATCCGCAGTCACGACTTAGTCTTAGCCCAAGAGAGATGTGGTGAAGATTGGATCTTGTTTCTAGCAGAAAGACAAAACTGTGGATTTTCCCAGGTTGTACCCTTCCCTTCTCTGCGCTGATATCAGTGCTGCTTTTCAAACTGCTGAGTGTCAAAGGGGTTTTGTAGGCTTCAGCTGAAGCCTTGAGCTATTTATAGCTTCCAGGCAGGGCAGAAGTGTAGCGGTCACCATTTTGAGCACCGCTTTTATTGTTTCTGAGTGGGGAGGTGGGGGGCCCTCCCTTCCAGCAAGGGCTGTTTAGACGTCAGTTTTGGCCAGAATTCAATCAGCAGTCTTATTAGTCAGCCATAGAAGCAGCTGACCGCATTTATTAATTCAGACATAACGACGGACAGGAGGTCGCTTACTAGCGGCCGCCATCTTGAAAGCCTTACAAACACTCTCAGGCCATTCAGAAGGCCAGAATTAAGGAGCGGCATTTCGAGGGTGCTGCTTCTCCAGGCTTCTTGGCAGCTTGCCGCATACCAAGGCTATTACAATTAGAGCCAACAACAACAGCCTCCTTCACGTGTCTGGATGCAATTTCCAAAGATTTCAGGGTGGCTGAGTGCCCGCTTTAACTGCCGCCATTTTCAGCGCCTCTTCCCACCGCTGTTTATAAGTCTGCTGGTTACCCCATTAAATTGGTCTTGCCGCCACTAACAGGATTATCAATGTGCTGGCTACCACATTAAGTTGGTCTTGCAGCTACTAACAGGAACATGAGTGTGCTGGCTACCCCATTAAGTTGGTTTTGCCGCCACTGCTAGGATTGTGAGTGTGCTGGCTATCCCATTAGGTTGGTTGCACCGCCACCACTGCTAGCCACAACTTGGCTCCTTGCTATTGGGATCACCTCTCTGTTGCAAACACATTGAGATTGCCATTTCTGTGATATCTCTGATTTTGCAATGGCAGATAAAACCACAGAAGCTTAGATATCTCAGGTTGCCTCCAGCAGTTCCTCCAGGCACAAGAAATCCAGATCAGCCAAGCAGGAGACTGCTGAGAAACTCAGATCCAAAGCTATCTCTGGCAAAAGGTCTACCAAAGCTTCTGAGAAAGAAGCACGCAGAAGGTACCAGGCATTGGAAAAACAATTCTCCAAAGCTGCAAGGCAAAAGAATGATGCAAAGGTTGGTCAGATTACTTCTGTTCCCATGGAAGCATCGGTTTTTGGCTTTCAACAAGCTCCTTCATCCTCTGCTGCTCCAAGTGCCTGGTCTCCAGAAGGGGAAACAGGTTAGTTCATTTTTCCCATGGCAGAACAGGTGGAGATGGTTCCCCATTCCAGTGAGGAGATTGGCCTTCATATCCCTGCTCCGGGTACAGCTAGACCTCTGGGACCAGAGGCCACATTCACTCCTACAGCGGCAGGGCTTCGCCCTCCAGAGGCTCAGGAGAACGAATGCACCTTCTGATTTCTCAGGCTATTGCCCAAGGTGTAGCTTCGACCCTACACCAGAGAGCTCGACCCGAGTCGATAGCATCAGGGATCTCATCTCACAGCAATGTATCGTTTCTCTCCCAGGCGGAAGCAGCCACATACCAAGGACCAGTTTCCCCCTCCAATTCCTCCAGGAATAGAAGGTCGTTCATAGGGGATGTCAGAAGATGATCCCCCTCCTTTCATAGGCCTGTTTAATCTGGCCCTTTTTAAATCCTTACTTCACAAGGCCAGGAGCACTGCTCAACTTGGTCCTGAAAGTGTCCCTCAGGCTGCACCTTCCACCAGCCAGGGACTTACCAGTAAGGTCTTTTCAGAACCAATGTTTACCCAACAGGACATTCCCTGTCCTCTCCTTTTCCTCAATGTAGTCCAAAGACAATGGGGAACGCCAGGCACTTTTCCATCCCAGGGGGGGACTGATAAAAAGTTATTTAATATGGCTCCAGCACTGTCGGAGGTGCTAGCAGTTCCCACTGTAGATGAGCCCTTAGCATCATTGGTTCCCTCCTTCACTGTGTCTGGAGATATAGCGGGGGTTCTGAAGTCAGAGGATAAGAAAGCGGAGCTTAATTTCCGCAGGACCCACCAAGGCAGTTACTTCAACTTCCTTTTTCGCCAGAATTTCACTCCTCTGGCGTCACCAATTGCAGGCTAGGGTCCCACCAGAAGTACGGATGCACCAAGATTTAAACAAATTAGTGGCTGCATCAGAATACATGGCTGACTCATCATTGCACGCGGCCAGATTTGCCTCCCCGGCATTAGCTTCTAATGTTACCTCTCGCAGACTTCTGTGGCTCAGATAGTGGCGAGTGGATTCTAGGTCCAAGTGGCAGTTGGCCTCAGCCCCGTCCAGGGGAGGCCAGTTATTTGGAGAGGCACTAAACCCTTATCTGATTGAGAACAAGGATAACCGTAAGGTCATGTCCCATCTTTTTAGGAGAGCAGACAGTAGAGCCCGCAAGCAATCCTTTCGCTCAACCGACACAGGGTCGGAATTCACCCATTACTCCTATCCTTATTCTCCCAGACCAGAATGTCAATTCGACAGATCTGGTAACAGGGACAGACCCAGACAGCAATTACAGGCCAAATGGCCCTTTTGAGGCGCG
The DNA here is from genome assembly GCF_001527695.2 of Protobothrops mucrosquamatus. Taxonomy (NCBI): domain Eukaryota; kingdom Metazoa; phylum Chordata; class Lepidosauria; order Squamata; family Viperidae; genus Protobothrops; species Protobothrops mucrosquamatus. Next base: position 215,026 of record NW_015386623.1, on the reverse strand, counting down.
GGAGGCCATCCTTTCAGAAGGTCCAAGTGACACCAAAGGTGCCTCTCCCACAGGGGGCAGGCTGGCTCTCTTTGCACACAAATGGGAGAACACCACTACAGATCTCTGGGTCCTCAACACCATCAGATTCGGTCTGACTTTAGAGTTCAACTCACCCCCCACCCCCCCGAGGCATTTTGTCTCTTGCCCATCATCCAAAAATCTGGTCAAAAGAAGCCTCATGAAAGAGGCCATTCGACATCTGGAGATCCAGGCCATAGAACCAGTACCGGCAGGGCAGAAGGGACGGGGTTTTTATTCCATTCTGTTCATCGTTCCGAAGGCCTCGGGAGGGTGGAGGGCAATCCCAGATTTAAAGAAATTAAATATCCATTTGGCACACAAGTTCAAGATGCAAACGCTCCAATCCATATTAGCAGGCATCAGAAGGGGGGACCTCCTGACGTCCATCGACCTGATGGAGGCCTACCTACATATTCCCATCCTTTCCGGACACCGGAAATTCCTCAGGTTCTGCTACGCAGGTCACCATTTTCAGTACAGAGCTCTACCATTAGGCCTGTCATCAGCCCCCAGAGGTCACAAAGGTCCTGGCGGCACTGGCCGCGCATCTCAGGACCATTCCGGTGCGTGTCCAGTGCTATCTGGATGACATCCTCATTCAATCCTCCTCAGTCCAGTTGGCTCAGTCAGAACCGGCATTGTCCATCAAGACCCTCCAGGACCACAGGTTTTCAATAAATTTTCAGAAAAGCCAGATAGTTCCCTCCACCCGCCTCCACATGGGCACGGTGATAGATACAAGGAAGTGCGAGGTTTACCTGTCTCAGGAACGTTGGGACAGTATCCAATCCCTAGTCACCCAGATTCAAAGGGAGCGAGTAGTCACCCTAGCAATCCTTTCTCAACTGCTAGGAAAGATGGTTTCCTGCATAACAGTAGTTCCTTGGGCTCGACTCCACTCCAGAACCCTCCAATGGTTCTTGCTCCTGTTCCAGAGACTAGGCACCAGCTCCTCCAACCACAAGGTAGGGGTCCCGTCACAGACCCTGAAATCCCTCCAGTGGTGGCCAGGGGAACCTTATTCAAGGAGCCCAGTCGACTCATCCTAACATTGGATGCCAGCTTGTTCGGCTGGGGAGCGCACTTGTAATTCCACTTGCCCCAGGGTCGGTGGTCCCAGTCAGATCTGAAGCACAACATAAACTGATTGGAGCTCAGAGCTGTACATCTGGCTCTACGACACTTTTGCAACACAGTGGCAAGGCAACACGTTCTAGTCCTCACGGACAACATGGCGGCGAAAGCCCATATCAACAGGCAAGGGGGTACCCACTCCAGGTCCCTCATGGCCAAGGCTCAATTATTAGGAACCTGGGTAGAGACCAACCTCTTGTCCCTCAAGGCGGAGCACATCTCGGGAGAGACGAACCGGCAAGCAGATTTCTTGAGCAGGGCCACAGTGGATCACTCCGAGTGGCGTCTGCACCCGGATCTCTTCAGGGAGATATCGGAGAGGTTTGGTCATCCAGTGCTGGACTTGTTCGCTACCCCGGTGAATTCCCAGCTCCCGAGATTCTTCTCCGGGTTCCCGTCTCCAGGGGCGGAAAGGGTAGATGCCCTACGCAGCCCATGGCCCAGAGAGCTCCTATATGCGTTCCCTCCTCTCCCTCTGATCCAGGCAGTTATCCGGAAGATACTGCAGGAATGGGCAGAGGTGATACTTGTTGCTCCTCACTGGCCAAGACGGCCGTGGTATGCTGACCTCGTAGGTCTCTCGACCTCTGCTCCGTGGAGGATACCCCGAGATCGAATCTCCCTCAGACGGGGTTCTACAACATCCAGAGCCTCTGTGGCTCCAGCTAACCGCCTGGTATTTGAAAGGAGACTCCTAACAAAAGAGACCTACTCATCAGACATCATTACCATGATTCAGGCTTCAAGAAGGCCTGCAACTGATAGAATCTATGATTCCACATGGAAGAATTTCTGTAACTGGTGTGTGAGACAACAATTAGATCCAGCTACAATTCCAATTGCAAGAATTTTGGATTATTTACTGGAGGGACTTAAGAAGGGTTTGGCACCCAACACAATCCGCAGACAAGTTGCTGCCCTGTCCACAGTGCTCACATATGGCAACTCAGAGCCCTTGGCTCAACACCCCATGGTACGTTCCTTTGTTAGGGGAGCAATCAACAGCAAACCACCCGTGGTTCACAGATATCCCTCTTGGGACCTGTCCAAGGTCTTACAGGCTCTCACTTTACCTCCATTTGAGCCTGTCAGAACCTCCACTCTACAGTTCTTGACACTCAAGGCCGCCTTCCTAGTAGCCGTCACATCAGCTAGGCGCATCTCGGAATTAGCAGCACTCTCAATTAGAGATGACTTATGTATTTTTCATAACGACAGGGTGGTCCTATGCTTAGACCCCTCCTTCGTCCCCCAAATCAACTCATTGTTTCACAGGGCGCAGGAGCTTGTGCTGCCAGATGTTTGTCCTGAGCCGTCCCACGATTTGGAATGTAAATGGCATACCTTGGACGTTCGTAGAGTCTTGCGTCACTATATTAATTGAACTGCCTCTTTTCGCAAATCTGAAGCCCTATTCATTTCATTCCACCCCTCTTCAATGGGTCAGAAGGTGACTGCCTCTACTATCGGCAGATGGATTAGGGCTTGCATAGCAGAGGCGTACCAGATGCACTCCTTGCCAGTTCCAAGACGAATCATCGCACACTCCACTCGTAGTGCGGCAACTTCAGCAGTGTGGGCGACACAGGCGTCAATCGAAGAGATATGCAAGGAGCAACTTGGTCGTCTCCTTCCCCATTTGTGAGCATTATAAGTTAGATACGTTCGCCTCAGCAGACGCTTCATTTGGTAGGAGAGTTCTCCAAAGGGTAGTAACAGATAGTGGAACACAGACCCAGACTTCTTCCCGCCCATAGGGACAGTGAGGCTTTGGTATGTCCCATCTGTGGATTCTCCATTCGTCATGCTGGAGAAGGGGCGTCATCTTACCTGAACGCCTTTTCTCAGCATGACGATGGAGAATCCACTCCCCCCCCCAGGGTCCATCCGGTCCTGTTTCAGGGGTATTTGAGCCACCACCACCTTGAAATATCATCAACTGCTGCACCTTCGTCATGACTGGGGATTCCCAGCCGGAGGAAGAGAGGCGTGGCAAAGGTTGATTGACTTAGTCTCTAGGGCAGAAAGGCAAGATCAACCCATCTATGGATTCTCCATCGTCATGCTGAGAAAAGGCATTCAGGTAAGACAACGCCCCTTTTAATTGATTTTCTAAAAACCATGAGGGATGGGCCCTTTCTGATGTCCAGGGTCAAGCTATTCCAGAGAAGGGGGACAGTAATTGAAAAAGTATGGTTTTGAAGTTTCTTCAAATAGCAGTACTTAATAGGAGGGCCCTGAAGTGGGCTTGCCTTACTTGATCTTATTGGGAAGGCAAATAATACTAGGGAAAAGTAGTATCACAGATATCCAGGGCTGAAACATGAAGAGCTTAAAGCTGATAATTAGCACCTAGAATTGCACCTGGAAGCCAAGTGGGAAAGTAGACTTGCTGTCAAAGTTGTAGCTTAAGTTTATCAAGACATAGCTATAGCTTCTCTAAATACCACATTATGGATCTGCTGTAGTTCCAAATACTCAAGGATAGTCCCATACAGAGTTTGTTGCAGTAATCCAATTGAGAGGTGACTAAGGCATGAGTGACTGAGTAATTCCTCCTGTTGTAAGAGGATCCTAAATGATACACAAGGTTGAGATGTGCAAATCCCCTCTTGGGCAAAGCTGCCCCCTGCTCATAAGTCCAGGAAGACTCCCAAGTTACAAACCAGTTTTATTGGAGGGGGAGTATGACTTCAGCCTAAACTAAATATGGTACTTCTCCAGAATGCAATGACTTATGAACACAGAACCACTCTATGTTTCTAGAATTAAACCTCCTCTTCCTCAGAATCCATATGCCAGAAACCTCAGGGACCTGAACAGCATTTTAACAACATAATTCAGATGGCTCAGGATCTAGATGTAAAGTTGGGTATCATCAGTATAGCGTGATACCCAACCCTGTGTTGATGAATAACCTCATGCTTGATTATAATAATCAGAAGAGAAACTTGCCCAAATAAAATAGTCAGTTTCAAGAATACAATATGGTATTAAATGTAGAGTTTCTAAAGTAAATAACAAGCTGGAAAATAAAAATAGTTTTAACTTGTCTTTAGATTCCCCCTGGAGGTACAGTGATGTGCCCAGATCTTCATCTATGGTACTTGGATCATTAACAACTGAACTTGTGAGAGAGAGAAGAGAGCTAGAAAGGACAGAGCCATCTGTTAGTTTTATGGATTGTAGTCAAAGGAATGGTGATTTCCCTCCATCAGCATGTATGTATTGGAAAACTAAGAATGTTCAGTTACATGTTATTCCATAAACTTGCATGGAATGTTTATTTTGCTCTCATAATATCTGACTATTGATTAGTTGCTTCATACATACAGCTAGCTGGTTGATAATGCCATTAACTGTGGCAGTCAAGTCCTACTAGCAAGCATCTAGTTACTTTTTTTCATTGTTTAGAAAACTGTAGACTCTACTGTGCCTTTTAAGTGAAAATTGTTTTGAAATATAAGGAGCATGGTGGCTCACATGATTAGGACGCTGGCTTGACAAACAACAAGCCTATGTTCAAGACTCAAGTGCTGCTGTGGGGCAGATGAGCTCCTGTCCTTTGCTCCAGCTCTTGCCAGGGACATGAAAGCTCCCACCTGGGCATCCCCTGGGGAACAAGTGATGTCACCAGCTAATCTGTTCAACCCAGTAGCAACTCGGTCCTCCCAACACGAGTGCAATGTGATTTTGAAATAACGATATCACAATTTGAAATACTAGACCTTGAGATACTTGGCCTAATTTTTAATGCATAATTAAACCTTAACCACATAAAATGCTACTGATCTTTCCATTTACAGTATATCAGTAAAGAGTTAGCTCGGAAGCTGATAATAGACACATTAGCAATTCAAGATCTTTGGTATATTTCCAATGCCAAAAAAGTAATATGTTTGCAGTTCCCTTTGCTCAATGAATGGATATTTTTAGAGACAGAAGGCCCAAGTTTTAGTATGTAATTCAGAGATACATTTATGTCTTACACTGTATATAGATAGCATAGTAACTTAGGAATTTTAAATTAAAATAAGACAATAGTGGGCCAAGTCATATATTATGAATAAGTGTACCTTACTCATTTTCAGTATGGTGAGATTGACAACCAAACACTTTAAACATGTTTTGAAATATCCAATAAATATGAAAAAGTATCTTACATTTGCAATGATTTATATTTATATTAAATTGTGTCATAGTAAGATAATAAAGGACATAATATTCTGAAGATTCTTTGCTATTGATTTATTAATTGTAAATAACTAGGATTTACCTTAGCAATATTCTTTAACAGTTTATAAAATACTGTAGATTTAGAACATCTAAAGCGCATTTCAGTACTGATAATACGGGAATTCTAGATTCTGTTAATACATATGGACCACAAAGTGAAATTAGGGTATGTTTTAAATATTCTGCCATTTTCAAATCTTAGGCAATCCAAAGTCCTCTTATAGTAACCCAAATTATTATTTGGCAGTAAGTAGATTTAAGATATTAATACTCCACTTTCTCATGATTTGTTCCCATCCAAGAAATTTACTTGTAATTTTCAAATTAGAATTATTCCAGAATGTAAATTTCTCATGTGAATAAGAGTAAAAATGACCCCATCTTAGCTTTTTCTAATTGTGCTTCTAATGCAGAAACTATAATACACCGTGGCTGAAGATGGAAAAATACTGCTTGTCTTGCTACTATGTCAGCAGGGTCACATTCTTTCTAATTGTGCCAACAATATTTTTGACGTTGTCATTTCATCCATAGATACACTGAACTCAAAATATGTATTCAGTGATAAAGCAGAGAATCAGGAAAGATAAACTTCCATTATTATATGATAGCTATAATTTAGATAAAGAAAATCCAGCAGTTTAGAAATATTATAGTACTTAATGGGAAGGGCATTCATTATATTAGCATAGAAATACCTCTAAGTATATCAATCTCGAAGTTATATGCATCTTTATATTTCTCTTTCCTTATATGCTCGATGGGATTTTAAACTGTTTATTTCAATTTTATCTGTGTTAAAACATTTGAAATATGTATATACATATATGAAGCAAGTTTCCTTGGAATAGCTATTCCCAAATTTTACCAATAATTTAAACAATTAAAAATCCATGGAAGGGCCTTTACATTATATATGAACTTCAATCAAAGCTGTTCGAAGCAAGCTATATGCTAAAAGGAAACTAAGCAGTAAAAGTCTCATGATTTTAATTTTAAAAAAGAGATGTCAAATTGTAAAAGTTATGCGGTTCTTGATCTTGAGCTACACAAATAACATTTAGTGATTGTATGGCCTATAAATTTGATTTTTAAAAATGGTTTAATGTATCTTTTAATTTCCTGGCATATAAAATAACTTAGATACCCTTGCAACTTAAAATATTTAAATCTGGAAAAATGGGGCAATTCTTTAAAATAATTGATATACTGTAGGTCAGGAACAGAAAAAGAAAAAAAGGTTATAAACACATTTTTTAAAATGAAAAAACAAAGGAAAGCACAACAAAAAGAGCACCCCAGAACAAATAAATGCACATGGAGAAAACGGTTTTTTAAATAAGAAGCCAGAAATAAATACTAGAATAAAAACTAAAAAAAACACCTAAACCCATAAGGATTCCTAAATAAGAGGTTCAGAAATTGTAACATAGGAACTCCACCTCCAGGGTCCATTGTAAATAGTCAGTTTTTTAAAAGTTCTTTAAGATTATTACCTGTTTAATTCAGATGATCCTGCAACAATTAACTTCTCAGTAACACCTGGGGCATCCAGGAGTTTTTTAAAAATTGGAAAAAGAAAAAAGATTTAATCTCTTTTTTATATACTAAATTGTTTTTACTTCTGAACCATCAGTGGAAGTATATCTGGATTTATCATCTTTTCATTCAGGGGTTTTACTTGGTATAACAGATAAAGAATATAGTCCTGTATTGTAGATCTCAAATATCTCACAACAGTGGAATATAGTTTTTGGGTCAAATGGAAATGAAAACCCACCCAATCCCATCCAATAAACAAATTAAATTTCAAATGTATACCCTGTCTACAGGGATAAAATCCCACATTACCATGAAATGTATTCTAGGCTGATTTTGCTCGGTAATATAAGGAATGTTTAAAAATATACCTGGTTTCTTGTATGTAATGTAATATGCTTTATTAATTCACTTTTTTCCTGTTCTTTTTTCCCCTTGCTTCCTTTTATGTGGGTTTTCCCTATTTTTCTTCCTTTTTTGCACATTACAGCAGTTAGAAAAAACATACTGGATCAGTAATTTTAAATAGCCTTAATCACACTTAAAACTAGTTTCAGCTAATCAGAAGCAGTGTAACTACCAGAACATACTTGATCTTTGAGCCAGTTCAAACAGACAAAAATATATTCATTCTATGAAACCTGATGTTTTAATTGTTCTTCAAAGAATTACTGCTTCTAGCTAGCTTTACTATAGGATTGAAACACTAACAATGTATTTAGATGATTCATATATTCATTTACAATAAAACTTTTTTCTTTTTCATTTTTATTTAAAGACCAAATATAATAAAATCTGAACAAAAGTGTTGATGAATATACCTTGCTTCTCTGCTTCTGTAAAATTTAGGAAAGTTTAGCAATTGAAACTAAGATGAAGTTGTAAAAAAGGAATTTAAGATTACTGCAGTCAAAATAAATTAACAATGGATGTTTGCAAAAAAACATATGGTTTTCCTAAATACTGAAAAAACGAAGATCAAATCCATCTCCCTGTGGAATGTTCCAAGTTCATTGCCTGGGAAGCCCAGAAAAGGCGTTCTCCCATATACCAGAAAACTGAGATTTCAGCAGCAGGGGCATGTTCAGAATAATATCTCATGCTGATCTAAGGAACTGGGCAGGCTCATAGCAAAGAGAGGTCTTCTCTGAAGTAGACAGGCTCTGAGTCACTCACAGCGTTAAAGGTCGAATGTTAAATTGTGCTTATTCAGCAGTTGTGCCCTTTGGCAATTGAAAACCAGCAATGTCTAACTGTTAAGGTGCTGGACTAGGAATGGGGAAAGCTGAGTTTCTGTAGCCCTACCATAGACATAAATGGTAGCTGGGTGATCTTGAGCCAGTCCTTGTTTGTCAGGCCTAGAACTACTGAAAAATGTTGCCAACTGGGCTGATACTATAGTATGTTTGAGAGTTTGTGAAATGGTGAATTTGAACTAAATACAAATTATATATATGTACTATATGTATGTATATTTTGCACTGAAGATTTGCCTTGTCGGATAACAAAACATCTGTGGGCAAACAACCAAGCTCAGAGACCACCAAGGAGTCTACAGATAGAGCTATGTTTTAAAAAGTACATTTCCTTAATTTGAGTAAACCTGTAGCTGGTGTCTAATTTTAATTTTCTTTTCTTTTTATTCTTAGATTTGCAGGAAAGACCTGCTTCTTCATATGCACAGGGAGCAAGACCAAAGGAAAACTCATTGAGTTCTTTGAGGCTGAACACATCCATGAACCGCCAGTTGCCTTCTGAACATGAATCTTCATTACTCTCTAGAGATCATAGCTGGAATTCAAGATCTAACTATGTCCCAAGAGAAGTAGAGACTTCTGAAAGGAATATACAGCCAGAGTTTAGCCATGGTACCACGAGAAGTGGGACCAGAACTTCAAACCATTCTGAAGAAGTTTTGCCAACCCAAAGGTCATTAAGTGAACCTTCTGCTGATACTGAAGGAAGGCGTTCAACAAGGCAGTTACTATCTCGCTTGGCGTCTAGTATGTCCTCCACCTTTTTCCCAAGAAGATCTGGCCAAGACTCTTTGACATCTTCAAGATCATTAGGTTCTAGAGATATAAATGTTCTAAGAACTCAAGTTTCTGCCCAGACTACTTCTTCTAACACACTTACAACATCTGAAGGTACAGAAGCTCAAACACCTGATTCTGGTCCTCAGGGATTTAGCTTCCTTAGAAGACGCTGGGGTTTGGCAGGTGTTTCATCAAATCCTAGTGCTGATTCAGAACCTGGAAATTATAGAAATAATTCTGAAGGTAGAAATGCAAGTTCCTGGCTGTCATCTTCTTTGAGGAACAGATGTACACCTTTGTTTTCAAGAAGGAGAAGAGAAGGAAGAGATGAAACAGCAAGAACCTCTACCTCTGAAACATCTGCTAGGTCACTGCATCTTTTTAGGAGAAGAGAATCTGTTGGGGATGTACCTCTTCAACCACAAAGGGAATCTCTCAGGCCGAGGCCATCAATACCTGCAGTACCCAGTAGTACTATACCTGTTGCTTCAGGATCAGAGTCAGTGCCTCCTAGAAGAAATTCAGGAATATCAGGAATGTTTCCTGGCTCTCTCTTTCGGTTTGCAATGCCACCAACTTTGGGAAATAACTTGTCTGACAATGTTATGATAACTGTAGATATTATTCCATCAAGCTGGAGTCAGTCTAATGGGCAAGATAGCGACAAATCTAAAATATCACCTTCAAGAGATCCAGAAAAGCTTCAGAAAATTAAAGAGAGGTAAACAGATATTTTTATCATTTGAATGATGTTTTAATTATAAATTTTGTTGGGCAAGTCCTATACTTATTGCAACAAATAATATTATCTTGGGAATGCTGATGTATCTGGTTAATGTCATAATATACAAACAGTTTAATTCAACATAGTAAACTTTCTCACCTCTGTTCAGTCTTCTTTCAGAAGACTCAGAAGAAGAGGAGGGAGACTTATGTAGGATTTGTCAAATGCCCTCTACATCTGCCACCAATCTCTTAATTGAGCCATGTAAATGCGCTGGAAGTCTGCAGTATGTTCACCAGGAATGTATGAAAAAGTGGCTACAATCCAAGATTAACTCAGGTAAGAATTCATTTTTAAGATCACAAGTCAGGAAAAATAGACTAATTTGGAAGTTGATCACAAAAGAAGATTGTTAAAGTGTAGTTGGAAAACGAATGAAACTGGCTAAATACAAGTGAGAGTGAGGGTCCTTGGTGCTCTCTGGCGCTTGGTTGTTTTCTTGCAGATGTTTTATTAGCCAAACTAGGCAACATCAATGTCTGTAAGAAAACAACCAAGCTCAGAGAGCACCAAGAATCCCTCATTTCAACCCTGAGCTACAAATATTCTATTGGTACAAGTAAGAGTCCATTTTAGGAATTGCATTATGGCAGTAAGAACAGCAAAACCAAGTTATTTTTTGCTCTTAACAAGTCCCCAGATGACTGCCCGGTAAGCCTGTTTAAAGTGACTTGTTCCCTCTCCAGGGCTATTATGGGGAATAATGAAGGCATCCAGCAGATAAAGTTGCTTAGATTCATTCAGAGATGGACTCTTATTGGGTAAGACAGTAAGAGAAGCACCCCCCCTTCCCCTAGGCTGGGAATGTTTCATCTTTAATCTTAAATGGAATTGCATTTTCTCTTTCGGATTGATGTGCAATTTGGGAATATATCTTTGAACTCAGCTTCTGCTTGAAGAGCATGTAGCAGTTGTGGTTCGGAAGCTGTCTCACATAATCAAATATTGTTTTGCTATATTACAGGTGATCCTTGCTTAATGACCACTCATTCAGCAATCATTTGAACTTGTGATGTTGCTGAACAAGTGTACTTAGGAACAGTCTTTTAAGTTTTCTAAGTTTTTCTAAGCAGTGTTCCACTATTTGAGGGGCTCCTACAAAGATGAGGGGTTCAAACTATTTTCCAAAGCACCAAAAGACATGGCAAAAACAATGGGTGGAAACTAACCAAGGAGAGAAGCAACCTAAAACTAAGGAACAATTTCTTAATGGTTAGAGCAATCAATTAGCTTGCATTCAGAAGTTGAGGGTGCTCCTTCACTGGAAGCTTTCAAAAAGAGACTGGACAACCATTTGTCTGAAATGGTATAGGACAGGGCTAGGCAACCTTGACTCTTTTATGACTTGTGGACTTCAACTTCCACAATTCCTGAGTCAGGTTGCCTACCCCTGGTATAGGGACTCCTGCTTGAGCAGGTTGTTGGACTAGAAGACTTCCAAAATCCCTTTCAACTCTATTATTCTATGTTTTAAATTCTGACCATCACAGGGTTTCCATGAGCACTTGGTTATGATCCAGGCGTTCAGTGCCTGGCTGCGATTATGACATTAGAGCACCCTGTGGTCATGTGGTTACCATTTGCAACCTCCTTTGCTAACTTCTGACAAGTGAAATCAGTGGGAAAGCCAGCAGCAAGTCGAAAATGCAACCATGTTTCAACACAAGTTTCTGTTCAAGAATATTTCAAAATTCATTTAGAATTTTACTAATTGGAAAGTAATATACAGAAATATGCATACTGAGATTACATATGTTTAGAAATATTCATATTTTAATGCAAATGTTAAATTCATATTTTAATGCAAATCTTTTTTTGAAAAATACACAGCATAGTATAGAAACACAATAGAATGGGCAGGTATAAAATGTTTATTTTATCTTGTTGATCTTAATTATAACAATAATATTGCCTTAATACATAAACTGAAAACAATCAACAGGGGCACTTGAGTTTTAGATGGGTATCCTGATTTCTCTACTCTTGCATATTTCTCTTTGATTCACAGTTGTATATATAGTAGTGAATTTAGTTTTCTGTTTAATGATATACTTTTCTCAACATAATTGCTGACTGTATCTTAATGTTTTCAGCACCAACGCTAAATAAAACAAAAAGTATAACTTTCTCCCCTAGGTTCTTCATTGGAAGATGTAACTACCTGTGAATTATGCAAAGAGAAACTTCAGCTCAATCTTGATAATTTTGATATCCATGAACTCCATAGAACACATGCAAATGAACAAGTTAGTATATTTTGGCTGATTTGGTAAGTGTCAGTTCAGTGCTTGTGACTCAGGATAGGTTTTTTTACCACTCTCTGGAAGAAATAATCTGTTCATAACAGATAGTTGATGTTGCTTGTATGTCGCGACCACCCAGCCATGCCCATCTGGCCCTTTCAGGGCAACCATTATGCTGATGCGGCCCTCAATTAAATTGAGTTTGACACCCCTGATCTATATGACGTGGTTGAAGTAGGCAAGTAAATATGGAAAAAGGTGGTCCTTCAGATAATCAGGGCTGGAGCTACCTAGGACCTCAATTCAGCACTTTGAATTGGATCTGGATTGCGTTTGGTAATTAGCACAACTTTTAAAGCTGTGTGGTCATACAAGAATATCAATATATACCTATCACTGCCTGGGCCACTGCGTTCTGCATCAGCTGTAGCTTCTAGGATTCTTCAAAGTCAGCCCCATGTAGAATGCAATGCAATGGTTTAAATGTGATGTGACTAGGGCATGAGTGACTAGGAGCAGGCTGTCCCAATCCAGGATTTATATACACAAGCTGTAACTACAAACGTCTTCCTAGCTGAAGCTGCTATTTGTTTCTCAAACAGGAACTCTTGAGTGTAGGAAGACCCCCAAATTACAAAGGAGTACAATCTATTCAGAATCAGATTGATAATTCCTTGATATCATTCAGGCCACAAATCAGTTGGATCCAATAAAGATTTTTTTAAGTAGAGGCATCTTCGGAGATGACAGAAACGTTCCCTCACTCAGAGAATTATTGATTACTTCTCAGATTCAACCCTCACAGGAGGCCTTAATAAACTGTGAAGACAGGGAAACAAGAAATGGAGAAGTAGTGAAACTAAATACATAGGGTCCTATGTACTTACTTGGGACTCAGACTAATGATTCTAGATCACAAGACATCCAGTTGCCTCCACTGACAGAGAACAATTCATCTTGGATCTGAGCAATTGGATCTGTGTTGCCAAGTGGAGTTGCTACTGATTAGCATGGGAAGCAGCACAAAGCAGCCTACTCAACTGGCCCTTCTGGCCCACCTGCATTTTTGGTTTTCTGTGGAGTAGCACCTCTTGATGCAACAGAGTCTTGCTGCCACTCAAAGGCAGCGGTTGATACAAAACCTGAAACTCTGATGGGCAGATTTCTAAGAGGGGAATTCCCTGTTCCTCCCCTATCCAAGTGCAGCAATACATACCAGATCTGCCCTCCCATTCATAAATCACTGATGAGAAAAATCTTACTACAGACAGTTCTGCTATTAATAGGTGATAGGACTCCAAACATCTGAACCCTGGCTCCTGGTATGAGCACTGGGAACTGGAAGGGGGTATTTGTATTTGATTTGTATATCATTCATTGAGGAGACTTTCTATGGCTTTTTCTTGTGTGTGTGTGTGTGTGTGTGTGAGAGAGAGAGAGAGAGAGAGAGAGAGAGAGAGAGAGAGAGAGAGAGAGAGAGAGAGGGATGGAGAATGAAGGATGTATAATTTTATAACTTAGTTGTGCTGTGTTATGTGTTCTCAAAATTCACTTGCCTGGAAGATTTGAAGTTGAAAATGATATAAATGGGAAGTGAGAATGAACTTTAATAAATCTATCTTATTTGCTAATGCTGCTGAAATAAGGATCCTTGGGATTAAGGAACATGCATAAATCTTTCAAGATGCTGGATTTCTTTGGTAATGACACTTGGTTTTCCCTTCCAAAAAGGACTGCAATGTAATACACACTTTACTAAATTTGAGCCTATGCTATTTTGCACAGTTGATCACCACCGTGTTTCCCTGAAATTAAGACCCGGTCTTATATTTTTTTTGCCTCCAAAAGAGGCATTAGGTCTTAATTTCGGAGAATGTGTTACCTTAGGACCACCACAGCCAGGCTTCCCATACCCCAACACCTGTCGCACCGCTGCTTGACTTCTATGGCCGCTTGCTGCCACTTCCGGCCGGACACCATGTGGTGCATTGCGCTGTTTCTGCTCCTCCCGGCAGCATGCCGCATGGCTCTTTGGGCCGTTTCTGCCGGCAATGGAGAGCTAGCCAGTTAATTGAAATGAAGAATCATCAGGAAGTGTGATTTGACAAGTTATTTCTTTAAATGTTCAAGAATGTTCAAATCCAAGTCTGAAGTTATTGTACCCCTGCAGCCAAGGGGAAAATAATCATGAAAATACAGTATTTATATATTTTGGAAAGCTTAAATATTTGATTTACTAATGCCTTTTCTTTCCAGGCAGACTATGAATTTATCAGTTCTGGGCTTTACCTTGTAGTATTGTTGCATTTGTGTGAACAGCGCTTTTCAGATATGCTGGGAACTACAAGTGAGGCCAACACACGTATCCGGGTAAGCGACATGACTTGTTTTTGTAATAGAACCAGTTTATTACTACGATTAAAGCACAATCCATCTCTTTCAAATATGATTTGTCCAGAACCAAAAGAGCATAATTTTAAATAGGGGCTTTCTGCTCTTCTTTCTGACGTTCTGCGTGGCTCCCCAAAAGACATTCAAGGTCAGGGGTTCCTTTTAAAACCATTTAAAACTGAAACAGTAAAAGGAATGCAGCCAGAGAGCAGCTAGACGTGCGGTTTTGACACCGCAGTCTTTCTGCTTTGGGGTTCTTTGAGTCTTTACATAGCTAAGGTAACACCTTCAAAAAGTATGCTGGGATAGAAAACAAAGCAAAATATGTTTGGGGTATTTTACTGTAATCGAGCAACTATTTTATTGGCTGATTTACTGACCTGAAAATAAAGGAAAGGCTGTCTTCCATTAATTTGTTTTAGTCTTAATTTTCTAAGTCTGTTTTCCAAAATGAGAACATCCTAGTTTTTGTTTGAAGGGAAAATACTCCAGTTGTACAGGTAGTCCTTGATTTACAGCAGTTAGTTTAGTGACCGTTCAGAGTTACAGCAGGACTGAAAAAGTGACTTATGACCGTTTTTCATACTTACAATCATTGTAGCATCCCCGTGGTCACATGATCAAAATTGAGATGCTTGGTAACTGACTCATATTTCTGATGATCTCAGTGTCCCAGGGACATGTGATCCCCTTTTGCGACCTTCTGACAAGCAAAGTCAATGGGGAAGCCAGATTCACTTAACAACCATGTGCCTATCGTAACAGGTATAGTGATTCATTTAACAGCTGTGGCAAGAAAAGTCATAAAATGAGGTAAAACTCACTTAATAAACGTCTCACTTAGCAAATTTTGGGCTCAGTTGTGGTTGTAAGTCGAGGACTACCTGTAATTATTTTTGTTATCTTTCTCATTTTCTAGCTCCTACATATCTTAAATATATTTTTGGGAAAAGTATGTGGGGATATTCTTTTACTTATATTCTGTTCTTTTTTTAAATAATGGATATCCCAATATGCAACTAAATTTTGTTAAGCACTTAGTTGTATCAGAAATGATGAAATACGCAAAAGTGAATGCTTTTCCTGCGTATACTTAACGGAATCTTTTTTTCTAATGTGTTTCAATCTATTAGAATAGCAGCACTTTAACAGCTTTCTTGAATTCTTCATCATTTAGAAAGTGCCCTTAATATTTAGACTCAGTTCTTAAATAGTTCTGTTTTATAAGGTGGAGCTTAATTATTGTTCTATGTTTCACTGAATGGCAGTGTTGCTGATTTTGCCCGTTCGTCAGCTCAGGCTAAAACCTCCAGGAGAGTTTATATTCAAAACATGCTCAAATCATGCACCATTTTTCTTTTACATTCCAGTTGCATGCAGTTTTACATTTCTTAACAGAAGAATGTAACTGCTGGATCACAGCTGTTTCCATTGCTGCATACAGTTTTCTCTACTTTAGAGGGGCTAAATGCATTTACAATCCACTAGTTCACATATTTTTACATAAGATTGTGTTCCTGGAGATGGTGAGGGCTTTTCACGTACAGGTGAGAAATGAGGAATTCTTGAAGATTTTAATTGTGGCATTGGATTTTTAATGGTGTAAGGTCCTGGGGAAATTTGCATCTTTTAAAACTGCCTTTTTGCATTGCTTCTAGTTCATTAATCTTGCAAGAACTCTTCAGGCACACATGGATGATATTGAAAGTAGGTGATTTTACTTCTAAGTTAAAAAAAGGGATAAAGTACAATCTGTTCTTATATGTAATATTAAGTACTAAAATATCTGAGTTGATCTTCAGTTTTCAGATAGAGTTAGAATAAAATTGTAAAGGCACCTGAAGAACTCAAATATGGTTCCTAAGGAAACTCAATCAAACTACTTTTTTCAAAGTCCCCTGCACTTTGTTCTCTGTGAAAGTTTGAAGGGCAAAACTAAATAAAACTTACCAAAATATGCATATACTTAACATTTATCATTGAAAGAAACAAAGTCTATCCACTGAAATTACTAGAATCTGGTTAGACTTGATTAGTTTTTATATACTTAAGGACAATGGTGGGTTTCAAATAATTTAACAACCGGTTCTCTGCCTCGCCTTCCTTCCACCTTGGTCGGGGTGGGCTGCTCGGGGGGTTGGCTAGGATGGGGGCAGGAGATCCCAGCGGGGTGGGGTAGGAGCTCCCAGTTACGGAATTGCTGGACGTCCCAGCTGGGGAGGACAGGAGGGTACGGTGGGGGGGCTGCAGGAGTCTTGGAATGGGGTAGGTGCAGGAGAGTCGGGGGTCAGCAGGTCCCGGCTGGGGGAAGGTGAGAGGGTCCAGCTGGGAGGGGGCGGGAGAGCTGGGATGCCTCCGCCAGGGAAAGCCACGCCCCGACTGTCTGAGCTTCTCATCCACATCGCAGTCAGGTAGGATTGCATAGAAGGGGCACTGGGTAGAGGGCTGGAGGGGGAGCTGCCAGCAGGGAGGGAATCAGAGCAGCCGCTATTTCCCTTCCTCAGCACAGCCCCATCGCCGCAGGTGGAGATGGCCCCGAGACAGCTGGAAGTGGGCCCTTGCCCGGCCTGGGCCTCGTTCGCTCGGCAGCTCTGATGGGGGCGGCAACTGCTGCTCTGAGTCCCTCAACCAGCCGGCCACACAGGGAAGCAGGAGGTGGCGGCAGTGATCCCTGCATTGCCAGGCCTGGCTGGCAGCATGCCATCTCCCTTCCGCAGCACAGCATTTGCTGGGACCCCACCAGTCACCGCCCCCACCAGCGCAAGGACGGGTGGCACAGCTTCACTTCCAGAGCTGCTGCCAACTAAGCCAGCCAATGCAGGGATCGCTGCCGCCTCCTGCTTCTCTGCGTGGCCGGCGGGGCAAGAGGCTCAGAGCAACAGCAGCAGCTGCCCCCATCAGAGCTGCCGAGCAGACAGGGCCCGGGCCGGGTGAGGGCTCCCTTCCGACCGCCCTTGGGCTATCTCCACCCACGCCGATGGGGCTCCATGGCTGGTTGGCCATGATGCAGGGCAGCACCTCTTATGTTTTTGATTACAAGTGGTATCTTCCTTGACCACACAGTCTCCCTGAAAGCTATCAATTCTAACACCGGACACAGGCAGTTGGCGAAAAAACTCTATGCCTAAAGGCCCCACATGCATGATTCTACTATCCATTGCATAGGTAGTTCTTGTTAGGGTGATGATAAAAGGAACTAAAATCATCTTCTGTGAATGAACAGTGTATTGTGTCCATAAAAGTTTTCCTTGGTGAAATATCATTTTCTTGTTCCCTGTTCTTACATATATAGGTATTTAATACAAACCTCATTTATCTCTTTGGTATTATTTACTCCATTTACAAATTTAGGCTTCCTTTTAAGGACATTTTGGGGTTACCTGGCCATTCATTTACACTAGGTACATCTGGATTTTTGTTTTAAAAGGGCTTAACACATTTATTCCATAATAATCTTAACCATGTAATTTAATCATACTTTTTCTGGGAAAAGTAACCCTTCTTTAGCCTTTTTGGTATTGAAGATGCCTCCCAAAGTTAGTTATTTATTGCCATTCATATCACTGTACTTGCATATTAAATCCAAAGCAAAATCATACATGATGTGAAACACTTTATTGCATTGATAAAAATCTGGCCCTTTATCATTCTTAACCTGTGCAGCTGTAAAAAAAAAAAGAAAAGAAAAAAAACATTCCTATAGGTTCCTAACATATGTTAAATTGAAATGATGGGCATAACATTATTGTGACAGTTGTCAAGTAAGTGTCTTAACGTTTTTATAGAGTTATAGTTAGAAGGTGTGCAAGAGAATTAGTAAAATGGTACTTAAAGATAATTGCTTTACACATTTTACTTAATTTTCTAAAATATAAACAGATAATATATTTATATTTTATCCTTTTCCTTCCTCTAGTTGTTTTTTAAGGAAACAAGTTTTGATTTCCTTTTACAATTCATGTGCTTACTAAAAGCAGTATACTATAGCATAAATATACATAGGTGCGTTTTGATTTTTAGTTTTAGAGATGTTAAGTTAAAGTTGGATATAGGTATTAGCTTAGGGAAGCACTCCATTATGA
The DNA here is from genome assembly GCF_001527695.2 of Protobothrops mucrosquamatus. NCBI lineage: Eukaryota > Metazoa > Chordata > Lepidosauria > Squamata > Viperidae > Protobothrops > Protobothrops mucrosquamatus. Next base: position 196,518 of record NW_015386623.1, on the reverse strand, counting down.
AGCACCGAGTTCAAAGATACATAAATGTGTTATAAAATGAGATGGTGTGTCAAGTTAAAAATAATGTCCTTGATTTTAGACTTCTAGAACAGTTTCTGATTATATCCTGTACTTCCAGCAGCTTCAGATGATGATGATGATTCTGAAGATGGTGATCTCGATAGGACCCTTGATGCTGCATAGATGGAGTGGAAGGGCTAAATGCTCAGCTGACACAAGTATCACCAGTGCACATTTATTTAGTAAACCATGCTGAATTCTATTAGATTTCTGAAGAACTGCTGAGTCAAACAGAAAATCTGCTGTTGCACACTGGTATCCATAGATACTGGATATTGCTCATGCAGTCTGCAAGAGTATCTTTCTTCTTTCAGAGTATGACATGTATGCCTTCTTCTAAAAAATGTGATTTTTATCTGTAAGGAAGAGTTCTTTTTGTATAAGCTTCTTACAGAAATCAGTTATAAATTCTGGGAAATGTTTCTCATGTTTTGCTCTTCTGCCGGCACTAAGTGAAACTGTAAAGTGAGTTTGCAACTTGAAGTCATGGGGAGGGCATAATTCTTTGTTAACTTACCACTTAAAAAATATATATATATTGGGAAGTCTCATCATTTTGATTCCAGTGTTAACACCTAGATTGAATGAGGGAGTGAATGGGTTCTGTGATTAGTGTTAAGTTTCTCTTAAGTTTTTCTGGAGGAGTGTTTAACTCAAAGCAATAAACTTGCAAGGGGCTACTAATAAGTGTTAATTAAGGCTTTTATAAGTTGATTTCAAAACTAC
>NW_015386623.1:194331-195435 GCF_001527695.2 Protobothrops mucrosquamatus | reverse complement strand
ATATATATATATTGGGAAGTCTCATCATTTTGATTCCAGTGTTAACACCTAGATTGAATGAGGGAGTGAATGGGTTCTGTGATTAGTGTTAAGTTTCTCTTAAGTTTTTCTGGAGGAGTGTTTAACTCAAAGCAATAAACTTGCAAGGGGCTACTAATAAGTGTTAATTAAGGCTTTTATAAGTTGATTTCAAAACTACGGATTATATTTGATAATATTATGTACAAGTTCCAATAAGGAATTACAGCAGTAAACAAGCATTTCAGCATTCCTGGAAGGAATAAAACTTATGGTTTAGAATCTTAACCAAGCTATTTATCTGAACGAACATTTTTTAGAACCCACATTCACTGCTAAGGCACTGGTTATCAATGTGTTTTCTAGTGTTGTCACTTGTTTGTTAAATAAAAATTGCAATCCTATGATTTGTCTACCTCTTTAAAATAACATTTAGAGCCTGTCATACCCACATAGGAATTTTGTCTGCTTTAAGAATGTCAGTGCTGATGGGATGTGTTGGGGCAAAGCAATAATGGTAATAGGTTTTCCGTGTTGCTCAGAAGGCTAATGTCTCCTTCTAGGTGAGCTCTAGTCTCATTGATTTCAGGGCTACATCCATACAAGTTTCCTGGCAACCATTCAGAAATGACTTGCCATTTTTTCCAGGAATGCAGTCTCTGAGAATGATCCCTTTACAGAGAGCATCCTTTCCCCATTATATGAATACAGGTAGTCCTTGATTTACAGCAGTTCATTTTAATGACTGTTCAAAGTTACAAGGGCACTAAAAAAAGTGACTTGTGATCAGTTTTCACTTACGACCATTGTAGCATCCCATGATCATGTGATCAAAATTCAGATAATTGGCAACTGACACATATTTATGACGGTTGCAGTGTCCTAGGGTCACGTGATCCCCTTTTGCAACCCTCTGACAAAGTCAATGGGGAAGCCAAATTTACTTAACAGTTTGACTAATTTAACAATTATAGTGATTCACTTAATAACTCTGGCAAGAAAGGTCAAAATGGGGCAAATTCACTTAACAAATGTTTCACTTAGCAACATAAATTTTGGGCTCAGTTGTAGTTGTAAGTCAAGAAC
>NW_015386623.1:120022-193575 GCF_001527695.2 Protobothrops mucrosquamatus | reverse complement strand
CCACAATTAGAACTGGAAACTTGATTGTAAAATAAAGTGGTTGCAGAGATGGGGGAGGGGGTCATTAGACCTGTTTAACAAATATGGGTTTTTCTCTGGCACTGAGAGGCATGTAATTATCTAAATTATAAGGTCAGCATAGTAAAGATGTGGTGTCCATGTTTAACCATCCAAATGATAATTATGTATTTAGATTTTAGCCTAATTGTGAGCAATGCTAGTTCGATTCTCAAACACCATCTACCTATCAATAATTAATAGCCTAATTGTAAACACTGAATTGCTTTATGTATGCAATTCTAGAAAGGACAACCTTAGTTACTCTTTTATTTGAGCTAAAAAAATGCAAATATTGATATTCAAAATTTTATTTCATGGAACAGAATATTAAAATAGACATATAAAAAGATTGAGATTGTGTTGAAGGTCCTTGCTGTTCTTCCATATTTTATTAATATATATAAAAAGCCGACATTCACTAGCAGAATAAGCAGATTTCTTCAGTTTTTAATAAAATGTCATGTCCATTGTTCATGATGGCAGTAGCTCCACCTTTTTAAAATATAATATTTTACAATCTTGCATTTTAAAATTTTGGGAACGATAAAGGAGTTTTTGTAGAGACTTTTAGTCCACAATTGGAATTCTGAACTTCATAAGCAAATGAGTGCTGTGAGACTTGTTGGCAAATGTCTCATCAAAATAAATTATCACAGTGTTGTTGAAAGAAGGAGCTGCTTCCTTCCAAAGGATCTTTGGGCATATTTGCCTTTTGGGATTAAAATGATTTCTCAACTATCAAGCACGTTGAAACATGCACATTTAGATAGAAAATCACTTCATATGCATAAAAACAATTTAACAAGCATGTGGATTATATTTCATTAGAATATAGGATAGTGGTTTTAAAGACTGTTTTTGTGCCATTGCCCCTGTAACAATATCTAAATGAAAACAGTTTAAACAGAATATTCATCTTCTATTAAAAATGTTCCATTGTCACATGGAATTTGAGTGATGGAATTATCACCTCTTGGTCTAGAAGATATCCTTCTTTGATAAAGAAACCAGAGAAATGCTGCCGAGATTGCCACAATTATTGTTGATATTATGACTATGATGCCTGTCCAAACAGTTCCTGAAACAAAAGTACATAATCAGGTATATTGTTTTTTTTTTTGCAACTGAAATTACTGGACCATTTCCCTGAAGTGGCTTACAGCTTTTTATTTATCCAGTAAATCTTTTAAGTTCTTTTTAATTATGACCGTGATGACTGAGAATCTCCGTAGACTTTTACGATACAGCTCAATGGATCACAATCCTAGTTCTCTAGGTGGGAAATTATCTGAGATCATAAACAGATCTAGAAATGTTTCCTTAATACTTTGGTGCTACCATGACACTTATTAATTTCTATACAGATAATCCCTGACTTAAAAAAGGTAAAGGTTTCTCTTGTCCCGTCATATCTGACTCTAGAGGGTGGTGCTCATCTCTGTGTCTTAGCCGAGGGGGCTAAGATTACAACCATTTATTTGAAGTTACAGTGGCACTGAAAAAAGTGACTTATGATCAGTTTTCACATTTACAATCATAGCATCCCCATGGTCACCTGATCAGAGTTTGGGTGCTTGGCAACTGACATGTATTTATCATAGTTGCACTATCCCAGAGTCATGTGAGCACCATTTGTATTCTTCCTAACCAGCTTCTGACCAGAAATGTCAATGGGGAAAGCCAGATTCGCTTAATGACTGCATGATTCACTCAACAAGTACAGTGATTCATTTTACAACTGTGGCGAAAAAGACCACAAAATGGGGCAAAACTCACTTAACTGCGCTGTTTATCAATGAAAATTTTTCACTCAATTGTTGCAAGTTGAGAACTACCTTACTTTATCCTAGATATGCTGGTAAGCCACATATACTGCTGAAGCATGTTTCATCTTGCTGTTCCAGATATACCCAAAACTATCTTCCCGATGCTCACTTTCGTGTCTTTGTAGAATGCACCAAATATAATTTTACCCTTTTCTTCCTAACATTTAGTCTAGTAAGAATTTTAATCAGCTTGAAAAATGGTTGACTTAACAGAGTTACTGCCTTTACAGGACTCTGATTTTCCGTGTCCTTCTGACTGATAACAGCTTGCAGTGGACCTATCCCCATGATGTAAATACATTTCTCCATTATGTACCAGGCAAATGGTAACAGAAATGTGGGGAATTGATGATATTTAACAGTGAATGGATATCTTTAATACAGCTTCTTGCATATCCGAATAGAATACACAATGATAATTCCTTACTTAGAAAAGATCTATTAAAATCAGTGGGATGGGTTAAATTAGTCATGGCTAAACTACATTGTTGGACCTGCTGTGAATTATATCCACACATGGAAGCAATCCATGGTAACTCTGAATGTTCCCTGAAAAAGAAAACTACTCTGAAATAAAAGGGTACAGTCTTATCATTGTTTCATTAGTAGACAATATAAAGAAAACAAAGTGGATTACTCACCAAATAAGTGTGTTTTTTCATAAAGAACTTTAGCTATATGCAGAGGAAAAAATGAAAACATTTTGATGTTATTTTTTTTTAAAATCTACATTTTACTATCTCGGAGAAGTAGTGAAAATAATTACTATCCAATAGTTGGCAATAAGCCACTTAGTGACCAAAATCTGCTCATATTCAAAAGGGGGGGGGAAATCCACTTGAAGTATTTTCTGTGCATGGATCTTCCTTGGGAATAGAAATTGTGGGTGTAAATTAGATGGGTATTCAAATGCAGGCACAGTATTGTTAATCCGCATGGGTCTACTGATTGCAGTTTGATTCCAGTGTTTATTCATGTTCTAGCATAGTAAACCAAATACTTTATACCATATGACGGGAGTGTATAGGAAATGAATGAAATACGGTTTGTTGCATAATTTCTAAAAGGACAGATAACCTCTTGCTTTCATTGTAATGAATTATATATTAATAATAGATTGAACACCATAATAATGAAGAGTATCCTCTTAAAATCTCCCAAGCAAGAACTCTTCACCACTCATTTTCCGAGAGAATGATTCAGCCCACAGAAAGGAAAATACAGCATTGCGCTAATAAGAAAAATATGACCTGGTGTCCCGATAAGAATTTTAATACAGATAGGAATGGTAGTTCATTTTCATTATGGGGCAATTATTGACCCAGTTAGAATTTTAGAAAACCTAGAATGTGAAGTCTGTCACACTAAAGTCTGTTTGGTTTCAGTGCTAGAATCAGGAGACACCCAAACCAATGTCTTGTTTAATATTTGGCAATTGCTTTCTTAAAAACAATGCTGATCCTAATACGTATGCTTGCTGTTGGAATAATCAAAAGAATGTGTTTCCTAAATCTGGTAATGCGGAAGATATTTAGCAATAATCCTACCAGAGTTGTGACAAAGCTCCCTGATAGGGAAGTATATAGGTAATTTTTCTTGCATCTACCTTGTGCATTCTGCTATGTGAAAAGCCAAATAGCAAGATACAGAACTATTTCCAGTTTCCCTTGAAGGATTCATTTGCATCTTCTAATTAATATTATCATAATTATATTGCATGTATGACTAGTACAGGAATAAAATGACACTGGAATTAAGTTTAATGACCATGATAATTGATGATTGATGAAGGGTTCCAGAGGACCTAAACAACAGCCCAAGTTTATCTACTTCAAAGCCCTTTCACAGCCTATGAAATTCCTGGCCTATAATAGAAAACTTCAATACTGCAGCATTTTTTAAGGCAATGTTGTAGCATGGCTCTTACGTACCAGTAGTTTCACACAGGATTTTAGTCAGTGGAATGTGTTCACAGGAGACTTTTTTCCATCCACCTGAAGCTGTATGCATAGTAGCACAAGTGTTTAGAAGTTCATTGTTACTTTCTTCCTCTATCCAGTTTGTAAAATTTACTTTGGAATCATCATACCATTTGAAAATATCATCTGCGGCACAGTAGATGTAAAGTTATTTTTGTTTGCTTCATAAACATGAGCCAAAGTAAACATTTACATTGACTTGATTATTTGTTAATAAGTGGTTTTAATTTTAGTTTTATTTATTCAATTTAGTGTAGGTTGTTGCTTAAAGAGAAACAGCAGAAAGCTTTAGGGAGGTAAGAAATGTTTTCCTAGTGCTAGAAATGCTTAAGATTATAACAGATTGATTGCATCAAACATTTGTATCCTTGATCAATAGCAGATAAAAGTTTGATTCCCTTCCGGTACAAGTCTGTCATCCTATTTCATTTTTCTTGTGTTTGTCCAATTGAAGAGGCAATCCCTCAGCCCCTGTATCTATTCTGCACCCCTATTGTTGTTCCTCTAGGCTTTGCATTCACAATTCCATAGGGCCCCATTTTCCAAACCCGGATCAAAGAGTTCTTGTAGAAGTTACATCTATAAAGCTTTTTACCTTAAGAAAGGAAGGATCATTCTTAATTGAAATATAGTTCAAAAATTGAGAGAAGGTGGAGCATATTTCTAGCAGGATTTGTTCACTTACCATCTGTGTCAAAAAACATGCCAAGAGATATGTATTCTGGACCATGCCAATTTGAGTGAAAATTACTTTGAATAAAGGTATTTTCATCTTTGCTATTTATAGTAATAATATCCGCTCCGGAGGCTACATTTGAGAAATAAAGACAAAAAATTAAGGCTGAGTGTCCATTCCTGTGAATGGGAGTAAATGCTGCAGTTCATTTGGTATATTGTTAGCTTTGATCATCCCAGGCAAGTTCAGGTCTTTTATTATACAGTTACTGACCTGGTTTTGGCTTCCAGTTACTGACCTGGTTTTGGCTCTCTGCAGTACTTCAGGATGCATGTGCATGTGCATGTACGTACACACTTGTGCTGCATGACAGGCAATGCCAAAATATTTTCCTAAAATAAACAGTCTGGAAAATTCTGGAGTAGGAATCAATAAAATAGGAGCTCTCTCCGTCTCCAACATTAGAAATGTTTGACAGTATAAGAGAATGCTAGATCAATGTACTTGGGAAAGTCTGCATTCCCCAGCAATAGAATGAGATTGAATGAGATCAACCATAGAAACCCAAGAGCTTTCCCACCTGTACACTCTGCAGGTCTGAGCAAGTAATGTACATGCTCTGTTAACCCCTGTGAGTACTAACATTCTTCAAAATGGCAAACAGACATTCAGATGTTGAAAGGATCCCCCGTTCCTGCTCATGTAGGCTCAGCTGATTAGTCTCAGTGCATCACACAAGGTTGGGATGAGATTGGACAGAGCAGAGCTGTCTTACCATTGTCTTGGCAGAGCTCCCTGGCATCATCCATACTGTAGACCTCTGAGGATCCCTGAAGTAGGGCATAGCAGCTCTTTTGGAATGGAATCCAAGCAATGGAAGGACACGCTACACAAGGAAGAGAACATGAGGCCATCTGTTTCTGTTGTCAGTCCCAGCTTCACAACATACAAATGAAGTGAAATGAGTTTCTCCAAATGTTTATATAGCATTCAAAACAAGTTGGGCACAACCTAATCAGATTTGAAATAAGTGAGATTAGCTGCAATATTAAAAATTAGGCTGCTGTCCATGTTTTTATGAAGAGGGGTTAAGTGTAACCTTCAGGCACTTATTTCTTTAGTGAAACAAATAGCTGCTAAAAAAAGGGAAGGGTTTGATTGCAAAAAAAGGTGAATCTTCTTTTCCCAGACCCAGCAACCCTAACCCAAAACAACTTTTACTTTTTAGCTTTAAAGAACAATAAATTATTACTGTTTATTCTTGAGACTCTTCCCTTTGAATAAAATACACATAGTTTTTAACATTCTTTGCAGCTATTTTGATGTGTGCTTGTTTGCTATTTTGTCTCATGTTTAATTGCATCATACTTTTCACATTCATTTTGATTCTGATTTTCAAATCAACTGTACTATTTTGTAATCATATTAATCTTGCTATTCAATTAAAAAATCTTTATCTTTATCTAGCATTTAGATGCATCTGTCTCAGGGGTAGGCAACCCAAAACACTCAAAGAACCACTTGGACCCGTTTCCCACTGAAAACAAAACACTGGGAGCCGCAAAACCCTTTTGATATCTAAAATGAAGATAACACTGTATATATCCTTTTTTACCTTTATTATAGGTATATAATCTCATAAAGGTAAAAAAGGATATATGCAGTGTTATCTTCATTTTAGATGTCAAAAGAGTCTGTCTCTCTCCCTCCCTATCTTCCTCTCCCTCCCTCTCCCTCCCTCTTTTTCTCTTTCTCTCTCTTTCACTTTCTCTTTCCTCTCCCTCTCTTTCTTTTTCTCTTTCCTCTTTCTATCGCTTTCCTCTCCCCCTCTCTCTTTCTTTCTCTCTCTCTCCTCTCCTTCTCTTTCTCTCCCTCTCTCTTTCTCTCCCCCCTCTTCCTCTCTCTGATCTTCTGCTCACCTGGCAAGCTGGCTTCAAGCTGTTCTCCAACAAGCTGACACACATTCTTATTGGGCTAGCTCAGGGGTAGGCAACCTCGGCTCTTTTATGACTCATGGACTTCAACTCCCAGAATTCCTGAGCATAGCTGGGCTAGCTAGCTCTCTCCTGCCCTTCCTGCTTCCTGCAGAGACGCAGCAAAGGGAGGAGCCCCGCCCAATAAGCTTGTCAGTCGGAACAGGGTGAGACTATTCTCTTTTTCACACACACACACAAAGAGAGAGAGAGAGAGAGAGAGAGAAGCTCTGTCTCTGCAAATGACAGAGGAGGCTGGGAGCCGCAGGGGAAGGGTCAAAGAACCGCATTGAGCTCCGGAGCCACAGGTTGCTGACTTGTGATCTATCTTCAGAATCACTTAGCAGATCTTGGCTGATCTTGAAGAATAAAGCAGGGTCAAACCCGATTCGTACTTGGATGGGAAATCATTAAGAAACCAGGTCCTAGGTTGTTGGGAAAGTTATAAAAGCCCTCCAAAAAAAGGCACACAATTGCCTTATTATTGCCAAAAATTATATGTAGTCCCCGAGAACCAAGCTCAACTCGTTTTGTATTTCCAGAAGCACTTGATAATATCACTATGTCTAATCTGGGTTTAATGTGATGTTGGAAGCCAGTTAAAATCTGTAAGGTTCTCCACATATCATTAAATTGCATGTGTAACATACATTCTTATGTAGAATGCACCCAAACAGAACCATTCTTCCAGTAATCTTGTGTGTGAAATTTGCATCATTGCACATATAATTGCCTTATAAGTATGTTCCATGGGAATAGGAACCCTGACAATCCAGGATATAACAAATTGGGCAGAAATTTTGCTGCATGTCCTGCTTAGGCATAAGAGGTCAGGATCAGAAGACTTAGATGTTATGTAAATGGTGGACCTGATCAAAATCAAATAGCTTTATTATGTTCTTGGACCAACCTTTACAATAAAAGACTACAGTAAAAGGAGAAATGGTTTAATACAGCAATTAGTTGTTAGGGAAGGGAAAAATAATGGAAGAATAAAACAGCATGTCTAATTACAAATGTTTGTGCAGTTGTGTAACTTGATAAAAATATCTGACCCCCTGGTATGTGAGTATAGAGTTAGCGTCCCAATAATAAGCATAAAATTTTTCTGTTGCTTAAGAAGGCAACAGGACCAGTTAGTTAAAAAAAATAAATTCTGGAATTGCTGTTCAAGAGGCAAAATTTTAGTGATAGAAAATAGGTAGTACAGTAAAAGGAAACCCAAGATTAACTGATTGCGGCCTATTCATACTAAAAAGGCCATTTAGGAACCATTGCTCATCAGAAAACTCCTGTCTTGTCCATCCAAAACCTTCCAGTTGACCTTGCTCCGAGAGTGACGAGGGAAGAAGGACTCGGGCAAGATGATTTTGCAGAAGGCAGAACAGGCATGCACAAAATGGTGGATGTGGCTTTTTTTGGGGGGGGGGAGGAGGAGGATGAGAATGCCATGTAGCCAAAGTCATCTCCTATGTTAAGATCATGGCTATCATTTTATCCCTGTCTGATGTATCTTCCTTTCTTTTAATTGCTTAAAATGTATATACATTTCAATTTTTATAATATTACCTTCTCAATGTTAATTTAATCTTTTCCATCAAGAACCTTGCATGTCTAAGAGTTTTCCCACCTAGATTTTCTCTACATGTTTTAGACCAGGGGTGTCAAACTCACAACGTCACGGGACGTGTCGTGACGTATCGTGACTTTTTTCCCATTGCCGGCAATGGGGTGGGTGTGGATTTTGCATGACACATCCGGCCTGCGGGCCGGCAGTTTGACACCCCTGGTTTAGACTATAAGTCTCACAATCTTCAGCCAGCAACAACAGAGTCGGGATTATGGGGACTGCAACAAAAAATACCAGGCAAGAAGGGTACATCAAAAATTAGAAGGCTAATTTTAGCAGAATTAAAGGGACATCAGCCTAAAATTTAAAAAATGGTAAGCCGTCATCTTTGAGGCCTAAAGAGCAATTTGTGAATATTCTCCCCCTCCCCACTCCTTTGAGGATATCAGAAACAAAGATGATTCTATCTGAGGAAAGAAGAAACTGGCTAAGAAATCTTATGACCAGGTTAAGGAAAATAAACACATATAATAGAAAGAGCAATACTCTGCCTAGCTAAATATCAGATTAATCGTACAACCTTGGATCTTCAGGTAGCTATGTGTGTTTATGATTCATTTATGATTCATTCTATGTCATCAAAATAAAATGTTTCACCAAACTCTTCAGAAAACATGCAGTCATATTTTATAACTTGGTGTCCTTGGAGTTTAGCACCATGCCTTCAAGGATGGGTGAGTAACTCAATAAATATGTTTTTGTTTGATAGCATTTCAAGAGAATACACCCCAGTTTAGCAACCAGTTTCACACAGGAGAAGCCCAATCTGGGTGCTGGGACATATGAATCTGTTGCAAAACAGAGGGAGTCAGCAGAAGCCAAAGTTCTCTTTAAACACAGATCTCTTGCTTAAAAAATGTCTTAGAAAAGGCTTGGTAGTGATAACTTATGACTTTATTATCCTTATCACTATGCAAGTGATTATTGTAAGATGGTCTACATTAGTGATGGCAAACCTTTTAGAGACTGAGTGCCCAAACTGCAACCCAAAACCCACTTATGTATCGCCGGGTGCCGGGTGGGTGTGGCCCACTCGGGCACAGCTACAGTGGGCTTGGCAGACTGGGTGGGCGTGGCCACTGGATGGGTGGCTGCAGTAGTCATGGCAGATTGGGTGGGCATAGCCGGGGTGGGTGTGGCCACCTCGATGTTGCTTATGGGGAGGGACACCTGTGGGAGCCGGGCAGGATTGGGAGAGATGCAGGGGGTCTCTGGCGGGTGGGATGGTGGGCTCCCCAATGGCGGCTCCAAGCTGGCTGGCCTTAGGCCAATGATGGTGAACTTTTAGAGACCATGTGTGCTGGGGCAATGGCGTGTACCCACAGAGAGGGCTCTGCATGCCGCCTCTGGCATGCATGCCATAGGTTCGCCACCACTGGTCTACATGGAGCTGCCTCTGAAGATCAAGAAGTTTTGCTGGAAATTCCATAGCCAAGAGGTTAGGAGAAGAGACCTCTTCTAGAGAAACATATATTTTGCCATTGTTGCATTGTCTGCCAATGGGCTTCTGGATCAAATCCAAAGTCCTGTTCAATACCTATACAACGTGGTGGTGCAGTTCCAGAGTACATCAGGGACCATTTTATTCAACACAATCCCCTCCCTTTCAGGACATCGATTGATGAATTTTTATTGTGATCTTTTTGTGTTATACACCACCCAAGTCTTGTGAGAGAGCAATAATAGTAATAAGGAGTAGTAAGGGCAGTTTAAAAAAAATGAGGTGGACTGATAATGAACAGAGAAACGACAGTCCTAGGCCTGAAAATGATAATTTCTAGCTATACCTGATTTGAAAAAGTGTTTATTTGTCATTCCTTGGTAGCAGAGAAGACTCTGGCAAGTTAATCTTTCTCCATATTGTCTCTATTTCACAAACTTAGCATACATATTTCTGTACAGTACACTATTTCTGGATAAAATCAACGTCTCCTCTTCTTATTGCTGTCTTGGATATAACTTGGCTCCAGTGGAGACTGAATAGTTTTTAAAAAAAACTTCCCTAATAAATCTCTCCTTTTTTTTCTTTCTTTCTTTCAAATGTTGACCAATTTTCCTAAATCACCCACTTCCACATAATCCATGTCATCCTCTAATTTTGAAACTGGTTAATCAATTAGCAGAGTTTATTCTAGTCACAGCAGGACCTAGCCAACCTTAGCTGACCTAGAAGAAAACCTAGTATGGCTCAGCATAAGTAGTGCTTAGATGGGAGACCACTAGGCTGCAGGCTAGTCCATGTTGAAAAAAACTTTCCGGACTATAATGGCAATTCACTTCTGTACTGTTAGCAGGGAGGGACTCATGAACTCACCAGGAGTCAAGCTCAATTTAACAGAGGCTTTGATTGGATTGATTGATTGCAAATTTAGCTACATAAATACTTATTGTAGGCCCTCTGTCTGAAAGCTTTGCTTGTGTTCTCAATAACTGTACATCAGCCAAATGGATTTCAAACAAAGCCGCCTCCCAACCAAATGCAATTTTCTCATCTTCTTATGGATGAAACAGGAAATTGACCTGCCTGTCATTTTATTGAATTAAGATTCTTGCGGTGAATGAAAAACAGGAGGAAGCATATATTCCTTTGCCTCTGCAAATCCTTAGTTTCACTCCAGTCTGAACACATCAATCAGACACAATGTCTGTCTGTCTGTCTCCCTCTTCTACCCCACAGAGTTCTGGAGCATTTAAATAGGTTTCTAAAAACCATTAAAAAAGGCCTCGCAGCAGCCCACCCATTTGGAGAACAGACATTTGACCCTGCGCCAAAAGAGGGGGAAACCTTTGAGCGCCGGACTTTTATCAGACTGCCCTATAATGGTTGGTGTAAGCCAAGGTTGCCTACCCCTGGGTAAGCAAAAACAAGAGCCCCGCACGGCACAAAGGACCGCCCCCACCTTCCCTAGCCCCGCCCTGAGTGAAAGAGCGAGAGAGCGAGAAAGATTAAGGGAAAAGGGAGCGCCCGAAGCTTCAAACGCGTCGAAACTCCCACTCCTGCAGAGTTTCTGCTTCGTGCGCGCAGTTTACTCCGGATAGCAAAGGCGGCGCACCGCCTGCCCAGAGGACAGGGCGCGTGTTTCCAAAAGGCGGCAGCTATAAAAAGCTTCGGGGGGGGGGGGAATTCACAAACCAGCTCTTTGGCGCCGCCCCACCTTCTCTTACCGTCAGTTCCTAAGGAAGATAACGCGGCCGCCAGGAGGAAGCCGCTCAGAAAGCAGGCGGAGTAGGAAGCGGGCGAGGGGGCACCCATGGCCAGGCAGAGAGCTCCGCCTGGCCCACTGGCGTCGCTCGGGGTTGGGGCCGCGCAAGCGCCGCCCACCGCCGGAGTTAAGTGCCCTTTGAGCCCTGGCCAGGGCGAGGAAGGCTGGCGAAGGGCGGAAAGCGGCGCTCTCTCTCTCAGGCTGCTGCCGCCTCTTGTCCCGCGCTTGCGAGGTTCGGGGCGAAATGTCCTCCCTGCGCCTATAGCGCTTTCTCTTCGGCCGAAGCAGCAGTGAGGCAGGCGTCCAGGCGCTTCCCCCAATTCTCTTTGAATTTTTGAGCGTCGTTCTGCCCTTTCAGCATCTGAAGAAACAGAAATCCTCCGGGTGGAGTTAAAACAACAGTTAATAGACTTTTTAAAAAGAATTTGTTTTTAATCCCACCTTTATTGTTTTTATAAATAACACAAGGTGGTCATACCTTTGTTGTTGTTGTTGTTAATTGCGAAGTCGTGTCCGACAACGTTCCTCCAGGCCTTCCTCTCCTCTACCATCTTCTGGAGTCCATGTAAGCTCACGCCTACTGCTTCAGTGACTCCATCCAGCCACCTCATTCTCTGTCGTCCCCTTCTTCTATTGCCCTCAATCTTTCCTAATATATATACCTAATTCTAATATACCCAATACTCCCCCAAACTTTGAAGGACACTGACTGTAGCCCTCGGTAATGCACTTGGAGGGCCGATATAAAAAAATTCCATACGAGCCGAGAGTGTCCCTGTGGACAAAGGACTATCGAAACTATAGCTCACGCCCTACTATACTGTACCTTCTATAACAGTGGTTCTCAACCTTTTTAATGCCGCGACCCCAACCGGTCGTAAGTCGAGGACTAAACCGGTCGTAAGTCGAGGACTAAACCGGTCGTAAGTCGAGGACTACCCAACCGGTCGTAAGTCGAGGACTTTCCCTGCCCGGGAGCGCCGCGCATGCATGGTTCCGCCCCCTGCACCGGCTGAGGCGTAGCTGGCAAACGGCAGAGACGGAGCAGGCCGACCACCAGCTGGCCCAGCCCAAGGGAGGTAAGGCACCCACCGGAAAAGGGGAAAAAAATGGCGGACAAAAAAAATGCCGGACAAAAAAAAATGGCGGACAGCCTTGCTTGGCAACCCCCGTGAAATGGTCGATCGACCCCAAATGGGGTCCCGACCCACAGGTTGAGAACCACTGTTCTATAAGGACTCAGGGATCCATCTCATAATACCTCACCTGATGAAATACCCTAGAAAACCAATCTCATGTACAATTGCTGTTATTGGATGAGTCTGATGTAGTTTTTTTTTAATGTTGCTAAATTTGGATATACCCTCAGCAAAATTAGGCAGACTTTGACTGCCCACTGGCAGTCCACCACTAAATGTCATTTATTATCTTGTTTTTTTATTTATTTTTTGCTGCTTCATATTTGTAATGCTGGTCTGTGACCGTAGTAAAAATATTATTTTTTACCTAATACTCCTTCCCTGAATTTTCCCCATAATAACAGCAATCCTGTGAAGTGGTTTGGGCCAAGAGAGTGTGCGCTGGCTTTCATGGCTACGGTGAGACTTCAATTATTATTATTATTATCATTATTTAAATTTATATACTGCCCTATCTCCCTTACGGGACTCAGGGCGGTGAACAGGCAATAATAAAAATCACAATAAATATTGAATAAAAAGCCTGCTCTAAAAATACCCCATATAAAACCCCTAGCAAAGCCCAATCAAAACTACGCCAGGCCGGCCGCATGGAATAGATGGGTTTTCAATGAACGATCTCCAGTTTTCTAGCCTAGTGCCTTAATTACTAGATCAATCTGGCTTTAGGGGGAAAACATTCTTTTTATTGTCGTTTTTAAAAGTCTAAACTGGGTTGATGGTGTTCTCTTGTCAGATCACTTTACTATTTGAAATAATTCCTTGAAGTCAAACTTTACTCCTAATGCCCATTAGGTCTGGAACACTTTGAATTCAAGGACAAAAAAATTCTTTGGAGTATATAGGACCTCACTGTAAGTTTTTAATTCAAATCTCCTTTTTGAAAGGATGCTCTAAAACTAAGATGATTAGTTGGACTGACCTGAAAGGAAATGAACCTAAATGCACTGTGATAGGACTGCAACTTTAAGAACCGCAGAAGTTGCCAATTAGCTTCTGGCTTCAATTTAAGATGTTGGTCATCCCCTGTTAAGTCTTTCATGGCACAAGTCTGTTATCCAAAGGATTGCCTGTCTCCAGTTGTTTCTGATGCATGGTACAATTCTGCTGTTCAAAAACAGAATTGTAGAAAACAGATTGGATATAATTAACATCTTTTAGTACCGTGCTAAATAGAATTCAAGAGCTAGTTTAGTGTAGTAGTTAAGGCACTGGACTAAAAATCAGGAATTGTGAGTTCTAATGTCACTAAAAGCACTACCTGGTTGGGTAATGAAATATCTGCAGACAAACAACCAAGCAATCAAGCTCAGAGAGCACCAAGTACTCCTCTTTCACATCTATCCTCTCTCCCTACCCTCTCTCTCTTATCATCATCATTTATCATCATCTCACACTGTTGACATTTTTTTAAAATCTGAAAGTATAAATTATTAAGTATTTTTCTCTTAGGTAGATCTTATTTGATTTGGTTGGAGAGGTTTTACTGCTTCTTCAATTAAACAGGCATCTACAGTTTGACCAGCAGAGGGCATCAGGCATTTTCCTGAATATAACTGAATATAGTTCCTTAACAAATAATTTAGCTACTTTTTATTGCCATTTTTTACATGAGCAGTAGTAATTGTTCTGCTGAAATCAACAGCATTGGAAAGTGCTTGAATATTTCATACTGAAACTGATCCAGGTCTAATCATATTAAAAATGAAATTCTTCCTCACTAGTTTTGCATCTGGACCACATTTACAAAGAAATACACAATAAATGTAAATTGTCTCTGAGATTAACAAGAAGATTTGTAAGTGTATGATGACCCCAGCATCATCTGCCATGGATATCATGTCCAGGGAAGTCTATATTTCTGTGCAGTCTAGAATATAATTGCAGGGAATGATGGGGGAGACCCTTATTTTCTGTTTATAAAGCATACAGGCATTTTCAAGTGAGAACATGGCAGGAGAGGAAACAACACTTTAGTCTCCTAATGATTCCTCCACTGGTCTCTTAATTAGGCACAAACATGATTATTACATAGAAAAAAATGTTGCAGGATCCAATCTGAGTCAGTCAACAGGACCAGAGTTTAGTCTTCCCAGCTTTTGGACTTGTGCTGGACCCCATCTCAGGGAACTTCTCTCTACTAGAATGTGTAGAGAATGTGTGTGCCCATTTCCCCCCCCCACTTGAAATCACTAGTTTCTCCTGAAATTGTAGGGGATTTGATGAAGTCATCATTCTGCCACTCACATATTGTGATCCCTTGATTTTGGATGTTATGGCAGTGAATACATTTTGTTTACATGTAAATAGACAGAAACAGAGAAAAGTTATGGAGTACAATGCTTACTGTGGCAGCATCATACTGTGTTTCATGTCTGCTCCTAGTCATACTTAAATGGATGACCATTTACTGTATAATAGAATGAGCAAGTTTCCAAACTGTTGTGTAAAGGCATCAAGTAGAGCTTTCTTTGATGCTCTGTAGTGCACACTACATTGGCTCCTTCCAAGAGATGACTAGAAGATGGTCTGTGGTCTTGCTACCTTAATTCAACCTAGGATAAGGTGGTATGCAGAAAGCTGTGTGCTTATAGCTTTGTCACACTACCAGGCTCACAGAAGCTTAGGGAATCCAGCCATCAGAAGAAAAGTTGCCCGAATCAAAGGCAACTTAGCTAAAAAATGCCTAGATGAGTGCTTAATCATAAATGGGAGATTAAAAGATGCTGGGATTGGCAGTAATTTAAATGATGCAAGCGATAATACTACAAATCAGATTATAAATCTAGAATCCAGTCCATCCCCAGCCATGGAAGCTCATGGACAGTCATTCTCATCCAGACCCACTTCATATTATTGTGAGCAAAGGCAGGCTGTAAATCTAGTAAGTAAATAAAAGGGGCTACTTAAGTGTCCCGCAAACACTTTGGATGGCCATTTTCAGAATCCCTGACCTTTGGTCATGCAAGCTGGAGGTTTGGAAGCTACAGTCCAAAACATCTGCATAGCATCTGGTTGCCTTGATTTCCTGTTTTTATGGGACAGTTTAACATATGCATGCAACTCATGGACTTCTATGGATGCTGGGTATATGGTACTTCTTAGCAAAGTCATGTGCACAAAAAGGATCATCCTTTTGACATGCTACTACTCAATGTCACTATGGTTTGGCAATTTCTTTGGGAATCTCACAGTAGGTATTCTACAGCAATGCTACCTTACTTCAACTTGGGATAGTATGCGGAAAACTGTGTAGTTATAGCTTTGCGCTACAGCCAGGCTCACACAAGCTTGGGGACATCCCATCGATCATCTGCAGGTCTTCTGCTTAGGTGAGTCGACTCTGAATGTTCTTGTGAAGGGAGAATAATGAATAATGTCTTTGCTTCATGGATCCAGGTCCTAATTACTTGCTTCTCTTCATCCACATGTTCCCCTATTCCTTAGGAATTCTCTTTTTGCTCTTCCATTAGTGAAGTGGCCTTGCTAATGAATTTTTAATGTGCATTAGCTGGAGGGCTTTTGGCTTTAGACTGAAAGCAATACACTTTCCCCCCAAGCTGCTTTCTGTGAGATATTGCATGAATGTACAATGGGATTGGAAGAGACAGCTAATGCTATCAACTCTGGGAAGTATAATTTTAAAATCTGCTCAAACTGAATTAAGTTTAGTAGCTACAGTTTCTAGTTGCCTAATGTACAGAATTCTAAAACACAATTAAATAGATTTATTTTCTAAAATGGCCTGATATTTACTGAATTGATGGTGTCACTTATGTATTGTTGAAAAGCAAGCCCTTTTCCCAACTTTCTTCCTCACACTTTAATGGTTTTAAAATAGCTGAATATTTGCTTTACTGGGCCATGCATATTTTAACAGAAGAATCCCCAACTATTTGTCAATAGTTATCAAACACTGTTGGGTCCAAGGACAGCATCTTGAGAAAGGGGCACACCACAAACTCTTTCAAGGCATAACGCAAAACTTCATCAAAATGGCTGACCTTACAGCATGGACCCAACTATGGGTCATCTCCTTATAACTGCAGTCATGTCCCAGGAGAGGCCCAGATCACATAACCAGTTTATGCTCTGGGTATCTCACCCTAGCTTCGCCTGGCCAATTACAGTGTAGGGCTAGTGGATCTGAGTTACTTTATCTGCAGAGAGCCTGAATATACTTACAAGAGCCCAACATAATTTGAGTGTATAAGGTCACCCTAAACAAGGTTACTGGACAGCTATCGGTGAATACAAGGGAGAACTATTGGTGTTTTAATCCCTTATATTTGATTTCACTCATGCCTGATCAGTCGCTTTTTTGTCTTTCTCTTGATAGTCTCAAAGCATCATTCATGCTTGCTTCAGTTAGAATATCAAAAGAAAAAGGAAGCTATGTCTATCAAATATCCTAGATCTTTTGATCTGAAAATATAAATATTGTATATAGGGGGAAAGGCAGTATTTGGGTAGGCAAGTGGTCTACCTTCTGAATAAAAATTGTAAACATTTTGTCTTTGTGATCTGTTTAATGACAGCTACCAAATTGGGATTGCACAAATCCGTATCACCTCTAGATAACAGTCAACAAAAAGGAGAAACTCACACTTTGCTGCCACCTAAGGAGGACTTAGATTTTTGCAGTTCAGATGGTAACCCTAGCTTTAATGTCCTCTTCCTTCTATAAATAAAAACTCATCAATGACTCTTTTTTTAAACAGTTTTATTAACACTGACATTTTTTAAAAAAATAATGAAGCATACAAAGTATTTTAATAAGGAGGGAAGAACTGAATCAATGTAACTTTCTTATACTTTAAAACTAGCAATTATCAAAGCTTTTTATAAATCTTCTGTTTCTCTTATCACCACCACAGGTAAGCTTCTTTGCAAACTCCCTCCAAGAGAGCTAATTAGATACATTAAGGCATCTGTATTAGTTCACACATTTTTTTCACTTGTCCAGGTATAGGAAAAAAAATCAAGCAGAATTAAAACCATTTACAAAATAAGTTTTAGATTGCAAATCCTTCATAGAAACAGTGAAATATTTTGTTCATTTTTTATTTCTAGGCTGTATGACTGAATAGCCCTATTCCATGTATAAATTCACATTAAAATAACCCGTGAGTGCAAAATAACCTTGTGTCAGTAGCGTTGCACAAATTTATTAAACAGAATATCACATACATACACAAAATGCTACTTGCTTTTAAACTCTTTATCTCGGACTAACAACTTGTGACCATGGCAATCAAGTCTTGTGAAAGTATGATTTTAACATACGGTAAGTGGCCTGCTTTTCTGTGATCCGCAGGGGTGTGTTCTGGGAACTCTTTTTTCGGTCCTGCTATTTAGTGGCTGACTTGGTCTGACAGAGATGACATTAACAACTACCTCCTTGGCAAGTTGATTAAACAGTATACAAAAGTACTTATCAGCTAAAAACTTTTGATAAAGGCATTTTGGTTTTCTGAACAAGGCTTCCTTACCCAGCCAAAGGGTATCTTTTCCCATCTGACTGTATCCATTTATCACTTGTTTAGCAGGCTGTTAATTTAAGAACTACATCAAAGGCATTTCAGCACTTTTGGAGAAAAAAAAGGGATTTTCTTCCATGTAGTTCCCTAAAATGCTCTTGTTGCAAAGTTACATCAAACCCCATGTCCTCAATATTTGATAGACTGGTCATTCTGAGCTAAGCTAGCAGAAACTGGAAAAGCTTTCTGAGATGTGCTTGAATCGGGATAATGCGTTATCTATCTGCTACAAGAGCAGGGTCACTGGCATACCACCCCTCAATGAACTTCTCCCATCTCTAGTTTTAGGTTAGGGCTCTTGTCCCTTTGACTACTGACAGAGAGCATACATAAACATCCAGGCATTTTGTTTTACAAATGGTGTCAAAAAATGACATCACTTCTTTAGTGCAAACTACCTCTTGTCTTTATTAGATCCTCATACTCATTGTGGCGATGTCCTGGAAAATGTCATAGTAAAATATCCTACAATTGTTAAAAGTCAAGTGCAGAAACGAACATACAGAAAGCAGTGCAATTAACTGTAGAAAAATTGGCTTTCTGTCCAGATGTCTTATTTACTTGTTTATTTAAAACATTTATATAGCCACCCATCTTATAACAAAGTCTGGGCTGCTCCCAATCAAGAATTAAGACAGTGTCAGTAATAATAACATAACATAAAACATATTAAAACCACAAACATTAAAAAATTAAAAACAAATGTTCACCTAGAGAAAATGATGTATTTACGCACATGCTTATAAAGACCACATAAAACGTCTTGAAAAGAAGTAAGTTATAGGCTTGGGCTTATGTCTTGCTACAAGGTAAGGCAAGAACCATCACATCCATTAATTGGAACCATAGAATATATAATTCCAGGCAAGCAAAGCATCCTTATTTTCATAAAGGGGAAGGGCACCTATCTGCATATGTAGCATTTGTTTAATAAATGCTGTGCAGAGCATTTCCTCTTGTATATGAAATAGGAAACACCACGCCTGATTTTTTTTTAAAAAAAGAGCTGTATATGTCACTAATTCCAGAGGTGCATATTCACTATCTTTTAAAAGAGCTAACTTAGCAATAAAAGAGCTAACTTAGCAATAAACCAATATTTTCCCCCCTATAATCTCTGATAGCGTTCCTCTGAGTTTTCAGAAGTGGATGTTAATTATCTGTCTGGTGAGTTTTATTAAAGGAAACATTTTAAGAAATGCTACAAGTCAAATCATAAAATTGAATGTGTTTTGGCATCTTAAAGGCTTTGGCTTCTTACTAAAAGTCAGCTGAACTACATCTTTGGAAACTCTATTGAAATCAGAAGGTTTTTATGACATAATTTTTATAAAGTTTGCTAAGGGCTGACTAAATATGTTTACTCTGTGTTGAATTGTTCCATGTTACAAGTACCATCAAAGAAAACTATGCACAGCAAAGAATCAGGAGCAGGAAACTGATGGTATGAATGGATAGGAGAAATCACCAATATAGTGCTATGGAATCAGGCAAGAACAAAACGTTATGGATGCTCCAGTTTAAGTACGAGTAAAGCATTCTGACCATGAATAAGACTTTAGATTACAGTCAATGTATTTCAAAAACAAATAAAGAAAATACTTAGTAGTACCTCTTTTGAAAAATATTAAGGCTAACATAAATAATAATAATAATAAACACAATGTTAAAACTTTTACATTGTGCAACACACTCCCATTCATGAATCCTGAACAGTGAATAGACAGTGGGGTTCTGAAACTTTCATTTAGCCCTTGAACTGAGGTTAACCTGTTCCTGTGTATACGGCAAATTCAGGAGAAACTCGAAGAAAAATACAATTTGACAATAACTTGTTGCTGTTCTTTTGTTGTAGCTACAGAAAATGTAAGAGTCAAGCTTTAAAAGTTAATGCAGTAAAAGAATCCAAATCTAAATTGTAACTTTGATCAAGATGAAGAACCCTGGAATTTCCGATGCAGCAAGGCAAGCCAATACCCGCAGCATCTTCTCTACTCTGCGTGGATTGCAGGGGCATTTCGATCAAAAAGGCACTTAGATGTGAGATCTAGACTGTCAAAATTCTCTCTGGAAGAGAGAGAGATCTGGAGATGGACCATATGTATTTCAAGTCAGCTGAATTCTGTAAAAACTGTTGTTTTCGCAGCTGCTTGCAATCAGTTGGGAGTTCCAGTTTTCTACCCTCCTCTGAGCCCCAAATGAAACCTTTAAGGACTTGAGGCTTGACCAAACCTCATGTTTTTAATCACTTTGGACTTTTTACTGCCTCTTTTAAGACTGATAATCCTTCAGAACTACAAAGACTACAAGTTGCTGGGTAAATGTCCTTTCAATCTGTTTAAAAGAACGGAAACTATGTTTTTTCAGTTTTGTAAATCTATTTTTTTGGTAACTTTTCGCAATATAAACTGAAGGAGTGACTTTAGAGTTGTTTTGAAACAGTTTTAATGGAGATGGCTGTAAGTTGATTTAAAGAAAGGTTTCAAAACTAACTAGAAAGACCTCATGTGGGAAAAATCTGATTGTTTATGTTTTAAAGCAAAACAAGTATATGATGGCTACTTTAAAAGGAGCTTTTGATGTATAGGCTCTGAAGTGTTTGAGCTGCTTTAACTCCTTAACAGTTTAACTCTAAAATGTTACTGAAGATGAACTCTTCTGAAGACAACTGAAAAGAAGTTTAAGGTGGACCTAAAAATTACAACTAAAAAAAGAGAGAGAGAGAGAGAGAGAGAGAGAGATGGAAATACCAGATTTACAAGTGGATTTGGACAATTATTATTATTATTTTTTAAAAAAACCACATACAAAAATGTGTTCAAAATGGTGTGGATTGTCTTTTTACATTGAAATACAGAAGATTTACTCGAATCACTTCATGGAAAGTTCAAATGGACTATGATAAGAACCTCAAAAGTAGAGGTAAAAAGACTACAGGAAAACAGGAGTTAGAATTTATTTATGGGATTCCAAGATGACTGGGAGGAAAAAGGAAAAAAATAAAAAAGTGGTTTATTTGACTATGATTAAATAACAAGTTGCTATTTTTGGTGATAATAATGGTTATTCAAATTGGATAGTTTTTCTTTTGGAAATTAATGGTATAATGGATTAATTTGTAATATTTACATTACCATTTTTGGAAATCTAAATAAGGCTTTATTATTTCTGATAATGTTTAACAGCTTTCAATTTTATTATTCTTATTTTTGTAATGTTTAATTGTTAAGAGAGGGTTGAGGAGGATTTAGGCTAATTAGAAGGGGGGATTATATACTCATGTCCTTAGGTATTTTTTGTTAATTTTTACTCGACTTTTGTTGATTAATAAGGAAAGCTGAAGATTTAGAAATGAGTTTATGGAAAATGGGATGAGGTATGGAATGAAGATGCATCTGGCTGTAATTTAACAGACAGCAATAAATTGTCAATCTGAATAAGGTTATTGGGGATATAGAGAGAAGCCTCCTTGTTTACCATCTTTTTTTTTTTGAGAGGATTATTTTTCTATACTGCTTGGTCTTCCTTTTTCTTTATATATATATATATATATATATATATTATTAGGTTTCTCTGTAGTTCTATCTGTTTAATATACTGTAGTTCTTAATAAATTTGTTTTAAAGATGGAAAGAATCTTTGAGAGTTTTTACTGAAAATCAGAATGGCCCCAAGAGATCTGAAAGATAATAAAAAGGATCAGATCAGAATGGCAATATCTCACTGACATTGGTTGATCTCAGAAATGGTAAGCAGGTTTGGACCTGCTGATGCTTGGATGAGAAATCCCAGGTCTTTTCATTCTGTTGCCAAGTAAATCATACACATAGCAATCAAAAGTTGAGCCTGACTCAACATAATCTTTAACTTTGAAAATATAATATTTTAATACCATAAACTAGCATATACTTTATTTTCAATAAATTATATTTCAAGTAATTCTCTGGCCATCTGCTCTCTTACTTCATTTGGGTAAATGGTACAGGATATCCTAATGTCAGGATTGTTCCATGCACCACACTTCAAGCCATGTGCAAATCTCAGGTCACGAAAAGTGCAAAGTTTGATTATTGTTAAAGATCCCTTTTTTCCCCTAAACTTGAAAGAAGGGAAGGTGTCAATAAACCCCAAGAATGAAAGTCAATAGCATCTTTGGAAGATGCTTCAGGAGCTGATTTGGAAATTGGTTTCAGTAGGCCAAGTAGAAACTGGTCTTCAGTCATCACTTCTAGAAAACATGGTGTCAGTTTCATCATCATGCATTCCCCGCTCATAGCGAACAGAGGCCAATCCCGAAGAGTGTAGTTGCATCTTTCTATATAGGAAGTACGCTAATCCAACAAGGAGGGCTATAATAAGTATAACACAAACTGCTATTGCCCCTCCTGAATGACGAGAGACTACAAGAAAAAGCAAGAAGAAAAGTTATTGAACTAGAGTAGTGAAACTACAAGCCATATGTGGTTATGGTCGTTATTATTATTATTATCTTTATTTATATCCTATCTTTCTATCCAGAGGGTGATCCAAGTCAGTCACAACATAAAAATGTTGAATAGACAAAATAAATATTAAAACATTAAGCTACATTTTAAATCAAATTAAATATTAAGATTATTCTAACATTTAAATGCATGGTTGAAGAAAAGTCAGTGTCCTGACATACATGGCTTCCTCGCAGCAGTTGGCTGCCTTCTTAGCCACTAACATACTGAGGCTAGACATGAAGATTTTACTTTCTCTCAATCATAAATGTCGAAAGAAACAAGCAATCCTTCTACTATATTATACTGTATCATAAAAAAGTAACTCTGTTGTGGAATAAGCAATTCCCATAATCTTTGGTCACAGCTAAAGATTATGATTGTGATTATGATTATTATTAATTATTCCATCTTATTTGCAAGCCGTAGTCTAAAATATCTGAAAATGACCAGATAGCTTATCTTCATGTGACCAAACTAAATCATCATTACATACCTTCAGGAGTTTTGCAAACAACTCTGCTTGTTTCATTGTTGCAGTCTGCTTTGGACCATGTCCCATTGGTTGAAAAGATAACACTGCACTGACCATTAGCCTTTTCAGTTTCATTGGCCCAGTTTGTATATTTAATCTCAGAGCCATCAAGCCAGCTCAAGGGTTTGGCTGTAAATAAAAGCCCAAAACATTTCTTCTTTAATTTTATGAACACAAATGTCTTTCACTTATTATGCAATATACATACAATTTATTCTACACTTGGCTATCAAGAGTTTGGTGCCTACTAAATAGCCAAAGCTGTATTCTGGTTCAGTATATAAAAACTGTCTTAGTAACTAACCAATTAGCGATTTGCCATGCTCACAATCCAAAGTATTAAGTTAAAAACTAGGTCAGGCAAGCAGGAAAGAATCATACCAATCTTGTAAAAACACACATTGGTTATTCCAAGAAGCATCAAAACATCAGCTTGCATAGGGCCAAATGCGTACTCTTTGAGTTGCCGGTGTAATTGGTGGCAGGAAATCTTATGGGAAAGATTTCCTGATCAGCAGTTGAGGCCAAACAACAGATGTAACAAAAACATGCCTTACAGACCTCTTTCTGCAACCTCTGACAGGGCTGCAATGCAAGGACTGAGGAAAACCTACACTACCATTATGGTAAAGCAGGCTTGCCAGCGGTAGTCATTAGCACAGGCCCCCAACAATTTTTGGGGTGCACAGCCACAGAAGTGGCTGTCACTTCCCAGTAGATGCCAGACACTCTTGATGTATTAAAGTGGGTGTATGCTCTTAAAAAGTTTCAAACTTTTTGACCTTGTGCAAGTACAGTGCTTCTCCGCCATTTGTTAGTGCATGTCTATTTTTTTCAGGCTTGGGCAATATGTGGTCTTCTGTGAACTCCAACTCATGCTCACCATAACAGACATGGATGATGGTGAGCGGATGAAGAGAACTCCAGTTCTAACAGCAGTTGGAGGATCAGACATTGCACACCTGTTGTACATGATAAAACCAGCTCAACCAGTTACTCCTCAAAGATCTTCCTGCCTCTCTGCTAACGCAGACAGCTGTGGTTTCAGAGCTGCATGGAGCTTTTCTATCCCCTTTCTGTGATCCTCTGACTGTTAGTTGAAGAAGGACAGCAAAAGTTCCACATATTGCCCATTCCACAAGTCTGAAACTAGATACAACTGCTTTAATGAACTGAATAATTAAAGCAGCATGCCTTTACTGCCTTATTTAATTGCAATAATTAGATTAAATTATTATTTAACATGGTTTCTTTTTCATACTTGTTTGTAAACGTGTGTGTGTGTGTGGGGGGAAGAGTGTGCATTTTAATGAACTGGAGGGAGATGCTGTGCTTGTTCTTTCATAAGGCCCCATGCACTTCTTCCAAAAAATATTTCAAGTGTGCTCAGCTCTATTGTGTAGTTACTTAACATTAGTCTGCCTGCTTGAGTGTAACTACTTTGGTAGTTCATTTGAAAGTTGTCCTCCACAACATTTCATAGGGCTATTATGAAACAAACAAACAAACAAAAACCTAAAGAGATTACCTTAGAGAAACTCTGCAAGTGCAACAGAACGTTACTTAAGTTCAAAACAGGAAGAAACGTTAGAAAAAAACCCTCAAACTAGCTCCATCTTTCAAGAGGGAGGAAGAGAGGGAAGGAAAGAAAATGCTGTCAGGCTTTCAGGATTTTGTTACTACAGCCTAAATCAATAGCGTTCCAGGATTACTTATGGAGTCTGCTTCCTGACCTGGGCCTACTCTGGAGGACTGACAGAAACCTATTCTTCATCATTCATATTGTACCCATACTGATCGTCTTGGTAACTCTAGAGCAGGGATGGTGAACCTATGAAATGCGTGTCAAAGGTGACATGGTATGATATTTGGGATGTCACACCAGCCTTCACCAACATCTGACAACAACTATTCTTGAAAGCAAGGCCTGTTCTCAACACAATTTTTGGAGGCCATGTGAGAATGGAATATGCTCTTATGTACCCCCCAGAAGTCACACAAGAACAGGACATCCTTTTGTGCTGTTTCGCTGTGGAAGAACATTTTCCAAAGTCACTTTGAAGGCTTTGTGCGACCTGGAGCAATCTCAGAAAGGCCGCAGAGACAGAAAGAGAACGCCCCCTGAAAAAGGCATGTGGCAGATCCTAGGAACTAGGCCATGGGAGCAACTGTGCCTTGAGGGCCTCTATTTCAGGCCATACTGCTGTTCAGGGTGGCCTGGTTGGAAGTGGGGGAGGGGATAGAGAATTGTTTGGTGGGTGTGACCAACACATCAACAGCAGAGTCAAGTTAGGCATTTTCAAATTTTTGACATGCTGATCCTAGAAGGCTTGCCATCATTACTCTAGAACAGGGGTGTCAAACTGCTGGCCCGCGGGCCGGATGCATCATGAGGAAGCTGCACCCACCCCATTGCTGGCAATGGCAACAGTCCCCATACGACGCGCGACATCACGTGACATTGCAAGTTTGACATGTCTGCTCTAGAACCTCTCTCTGGTCGGGATTGAATGCTGCAATGGATGCAGCTGAGAGATTTCCTCTTTTTTAAAAAAAAAAATCATGTCCTTATTTTAACACTTAATTACAGCTTTCATCCATTTTCTGTGGTAAGTTGGAGGGAACTTTTGCTGTCCTTCTTCAACAAACAGTCAGAGGATCACAGAAAGGGAATAGAAAAGCTCCATGCAGCTCTGAAACCACAGCTGTCTGCGTTAGCAGAGAGGCAGGAAGATCTTTGAGGAGTCACTGGTTGAGCTGGTTTTACCATGTACAACAGGTGTGCAATGTCTGATCCTCCAACTGCTGTTAGAACTGGAGTTCTCTTCATCCCCTCACCATCATCCATGTCTGTTATGGTGAGCATGAGTTGGAGTTCACAGAAGACCACATATTGCCCATCCTACTATGAAGCATCCTACTGGCTGAAGCATATTTAGCAAACTGTCAAGATTCCCTGCAGTGAGTTTGGCAGGTCAGAAAACCTGGCCAAAGAAGCAGGCCAGAAGGAGAGCAGACTCTAATAAGGCTGGTGCCTCAGCTGAGCATGTGGGCAATGGCTCAGCCTGGCTTCTTCATTGGCTCCCCTCCCTGAGACAAAAGCTGAGGACAACATTTCAAGCTTCGGCTCTACCATATTTATCTTGTTGGGCTATGCCTTGGATTCTGAATTCCAAGTCCACCTGAATTCCATTCCATCATGTCTTGTGCCTTTTCCCCTGTACATGTTGTTTGTTTATCAGACTCCTGGTTTCAACCCATGCCAAGCTGTGACTACACTACAGTTGCCTTCTTTAGATACAGGTAAAAAGAACTCTTTGCTTCTAAAAATTCTGAGTTTCTATCTCATCGGACTGAGGCAGGCATCCAGCTTGTAATAATAATAATAATAATAATAATAATAATAATAATAATAATAATAATAATAATAATAATAATAATAATAATAATAAAGTTGGAAGGGACCTTGGAGGTCATCGAGTCCAACTCCCTGCCCAGGCAGGAACCCTACACCATTTCAGACAAACGGCTGTCCAGTCTCTTCTTAAAAACTTCCAGTGTTGGAGCATTCACCGCTTCTGGAGGCAGGTTGTTCCACTGGTTAATTGTTCTAACCGCCAGGAAGTTTCTCCTTAGTTCTAAGTTGCTTCTCTCCTTGATCAGTTTCCACCCATTGCTTCTCGTCCTGCCTTCAGGCGCCTTGGAGAATAGCTTGACTCCCTCTTCTTTGTGGCAGCCCCTGAGATATTGGAACACTGCTATCATGTCCCCCCTCATCCTTCTCTTCGTTAAACTAGACATCCTGTCGTCTGGCAGCCAGCAGTACTGGGGCAAAAAAGGTACCCTGAGGCAGAGGTCTAAGCAGGAGAGCAGGAAGGCACAAGAAAGGAGAACTGAATTTGGAACTATGGAAGGTAGGGAAGAGGAAGAGAACAATGGAGGAAAAAAAATGGGGCAAAGATGATCAGGGTGTGAAAAGATAAGGTTAAAATAATTTATTTTAAATTTTGTATATTTGTATCAATTGCTCTGTTTTTTAACTGGCTGTAAGCCGCCCTGAGTCCACCAGGAGAAGGGAGGGATATAAATACAATAAACTGAAACTGAAACTGAAACTGAACAAATATTCATTTCTTTTAACTGCATTTCTTACTGCATGTGTTTACATTTAAATTACTGGAAATGTTATCAAGAAATAAAAAGTATTACTTCTCTGTTAATTTTTTTTTGCTATGCATAGCCCATTCCACGTACACACTGAAAAAAATTCAGCTTTATTGTAAGCCAGTATCTTTGTTTTCCATGAACACAAATGTACCCTAGACATTTTTACCTAAACCTTGTTAAAGTACTATATAGTTTTGGTCATTTCCAAATGTTATTTAATATTACATCCAACTTTTCCTTACCAGTAAATTGCATTCCAAGCCATGCTTTTCCAGTAATAAAATAATATTCTTTCAAGTGTGTGCTCACAAACTTATTTTCCTCTACATCCTTGATAGTCAGAAGATTTGCAGAAGGATCTAAAGAGAAAACATTTATATTAAATGAGGAAAATCTAATTTATTCAAATGTCCAAAAGAAATGATTTAAGACATTATCTAAAATAATACTGAAAAATAACTCTTTAGCCAAGAAAAGAAATGCATAATTTGGGCATACCAAGTTTCTTACAAACTTTCCTAGCTGTGTCTGCAGTATATGTGGAATAATTATAAAATGCCATATCAAATGCGTAGCAATAATCTTTGTAGTATAGCCATGGTGATGCTCCATTAGGAGGGTCTGGACACTTTGATGATGTTTCGCTTTGCTTTAATTGCACTTCTGTGAAAACACAAATAGCATGATCAACTTTATTCAAATATTCAACTGACGTTTTAGTATTGTAATAACAATTCAAAATATAAATAAAGCAAGGTTCTAAATATGTTTGCTAGTAAGTAATAGCACATCTTCATGACAAAAATGTTTTAATTCTTGGAAAGCAGTAGCTATAGCAAGGAATGAAAATGCCTGCATTAGTCCTGACTTTCCTCCCCCTTTAACAAAGCAGATGGTACTGCCCAGAATTGGCTTTAACTCTTTAGCCTTTCACCCAGATGAATAT
Organism: Protobothrops mucrosquamatus; assembly: GCF_001527695.2. Lineage (NCBI taxonomy): Eukaryota > Metazoa > Chordata > Lepidosauria > Squamata > Viperidae > Protobothrops > Protobothrops mucrosquamatus. The sequence goes on along the minus strand of NW_015386623.1, from coordinate 165,357 downwards.
ACTGTTATATCTACCCTCCCAAGTGTGTGTGGGATGTAATCGTATCAATAACCCAGAAAATCTTTTCTTAAATAGCTTAGAGTACTTTTTCCTAAACTACTTGAAAACAGCAATTTAGGGAACAATCCAGTTGGCAGTTAAGGCTGTACAACCACTCTGACTTAATAAATTTCTGTTCTGAGCCCATGAAGTGGATTTACATAAAAGACTCTGCAGGAAAAGGGAACGGAGATTACAACTGAATCCAGCCTGAATCTCTTATGGCTTAAATTTTCTGCATGCCCACAAAAGGTCAACTTGTTAAAATCCTGGGAAGATTTGAAATGGTAAGCATTTTAGCAACAGCACTACAAACATTTCCATGAAATCAAATAAACAGTCATGCATTTCATACTTAGTCATATGTAGGAAAAACATGTTGGTAAGTAAAACTGACTCTAGATTAGGAAAACGTAGCTAATATGATGGAATTGCATGAGGCAAAACTGCGCTCTGATTGTGGTGGTGGCCTACTTGCCAAAATAGCAATAGCACTTAGACTTACATACCACTTCACAGTGCTTTACACCCTCTCTAAGTGGTTTACAGACTCAGCATATTGCCCCCAACAATCTGGGTCCTCATTTTACCGACCTCGGAAGGATGGAAGGCAGAGTCAACCTTGAGCCAGTAAGAATCAAACTGCTGGCAATCAGCAGAATTAGCTTGCAATACTGCATTCTAACCACTGTGCCACCACGGCTCAAAATGGGCTAAACCAGGGTTTTTCAACCTTTTCACCCATTGTACCACTTTTAGGATATGGCAACATCCGAGTACCACCAGTCACCTAGCAAATGCTCTCTACATGGGGCTCCCCTTGAGGAGCACCCGGAGGCTCCAGCTAGTCCAAAATGCGGCCGCGCGGGCGGTGTTGGGAGGGACTCGACGCTCCCATATAACACCGCTGCTGCGCGAGCTGCATTGGCTGCCTGTGGCCTTCCGGGTGCGCTTCAAGGTGTTGACTATCATCTTTAAAGCGCTCCATGGCATCGNTTGTTCCAGCTTGCAGGACTGGCCTAGGGTAATTTTTAGAGGGGTTTTAATTATATTTTAATTAGACTATACTTAAATATTTCTTTTTAATTAATTTTAATCCTGTAATTGTCATTTGTGTATTTTTAATCGATTGTCAGCCGCCCTGAGTCCGCAAGGAGAAGGGCGGGATATAAATTTAATTTAATAATAATAATAAAAGGTGTCAAAAACTTGATGACCAAAAAAAAAAAAAAAAAGGAAAAAAGTGATAAAGTACAGGTAGTCCTCAACTTACAACAGTTCGCTTAGTGACTGTTCGAAGTTACAATGGCACTGAAAAAAGTGCCCCCCAAACCATAGCCGAGCAAGACACCTGCCTACCCGCCCAGCGGCGCTCTTCCTCCTGTCTGAGGTTTTCATTGTTGTGAGCATTTCTGTTGAGGATTGGCAGCGGGGGTGGGGTGGGGGGATGTTTGGTTTTTATTCCCCCCGTCTGCTGGGTGGTTGCAGCAGGTTTTGGTCACTTCACATGACCCTGGGACACTGCGACCGTCATAAATATGAATCAGTTGCCAAGCATCTGAATGTAAATCACAAGACCCTGGAGATGCTGCAACATTCCAGCTGATCAGTGCTTCTTCTGGGCTCAGCTGAAGCGCCAGGATCAGCGCCGAGTTCCAGCTGGACCCTGGCGCTGATCCTGGTGCTTCCACTGAGCCCTGACAGTCCTGAAGAATTGCTGATCCTGGTGCTTCCGCTGAGCCCTGACAGCCTTGCAGCTCCAGCCATCTCTCGCTCAGATGCTGCCAGGTTCAGCTCATTCCCCTCCCCTGCTACCACTTTTCTAGGATGGTCAGGTACCACCTGCCAGGTGCCAATGTACCACAGGTGGTACTCGTACCACTGGTTGAAAAGCCCTGGGCTAAACTGTCCATACTACTAGGTAATTCTCCAAACAAATTGAATAGTACCAATAGTAATAGGCACCTTGAATGCAATCCCAAATTAACTGGAGCACCACTTTAACACCATCATCACTGAAAAATTCACCATCGGTCAAAGGCAAAAGGCAGCTTTATTTAGAACAGCTTACATCCTGCGACGGTACCTTTAACACCATCAAACATCCACATCTGCCTATCGCAGGTCCTCGGGAAGGACTCGATAGGTGGATAAAAATGCCAAATCTAGTCTGAACATCTGGCCGACTATGCAATGAATCATAATCTTTATGAAAAAGTGTTACATGAAAGCCTCTTGAGGTGGCTTTGCAACCCTACCTCAGTAGCACTGCAAGGCCACCTCTGAGGAATAATAGCAGGAATACCTACTTTTACGAAGGAAGAGGAAGCAATTAGCCACTTGAGCAATATATTTCCATCTTAACTGGCAAATTCCAATAAAAACTATTAAGGCCAACTTTTCTTGTTTGCCTCCCCTTTTTAAATTCTGTGCCGTGTCCTTTTTAGCAGCCTGAAAACAAGAGCTGTCTTATTTTTATTATGCTCTTCGAGGCCTCTTTACAAGCTGAAAACTGTTATCTTGTCCTGCTATCTGGTTAAGATCTGCTGGCCTCCAAGGAAATATATTCAGCATGGGATAGGAGAAAACGCCCATTCTTTTGTTTTGTAGTTTCTTAGGTGGAAAAGAACCAAATAACATAGGAATATATACTTACTATTTGAAGAAGAGTAGCAGATAGCACCGTCGCCTCGAGAGGTGCATTTCCTGCGATTCCAAATTCCTTTAGTGTCCACAGCAAAACAGTTTCCAAAAGTATGAGAATGCTGATATTCCCAAGGCTGGTAGTCAAACCGGCTTCCATCAGACCACTCAAAATCGGAATCATTTCCCTAGGGAAGGTGCAACTTCTGTTGATCAATACTGATGGTACACTTGATTTTAGCAAACGCTAGAGAGCAAATGGCTATGACTTGAACTGATGACAAATTCAGACTCTTTCTTAACATTCTTTTCTAATATTCACCGTAACATATGAACTCAGCTGTGCTTGGCTGTATTCTGAGAACTGAGCCCTCAGGGAATTAGTTTACTTGGCAACACTAGTGCAATTAGCAATTGTTTTAATGAGTAGCGTGGAGATTCAAGGTCCCAACCCAGAGTAACCCCACATGGGCTGAAAAGCCAACTCATTGCTCTTCTTCCAAGGCCAACGCCAACTAGGAGATGCTTAGCTATGTTTTATGGAGGAGGGCAAAGAGTTAACGTTTCATTATCTTACTGATTAAGACCTGGATCAGATTTTTTTCCCCTCCAACTTTTTAATCTCTGCAAAATAGCATAGTAGCATGAGCAGAGATATACAAACCTTAGCTTCTACAGCAGAGATGTTGTGGTCCTAAACACACCCACAATAGCAAGAGGCATTCATTTTAATCATAAAAGATTACAATAAGTTTAGGATGGCAGGTCAATAAATTCTAAGAGCGTTGTTTCATTGGCAGAAAAAGTCCATAATGAGCCCATGCAATGTTAATGGAAGGTAGGTGTCTATTCCCTATTTTCTATCAATTGCTAATTATTCTGGTTTTAAGAATTTAAGTTTAATAACCCTTTAACTGATTTTAATGCTATGAAGTTCTTTGAGGATGGATTACTATTGTGACTTGCCAAAAGACCTGCAAAATGAGGAGCATACTGTAAAAATACTGTAAAATAAGTAAGTAAAAAAAAAAGAAAGAAATATTTTAAAATAGTGCAAGCCATAGTGATTATACTCATTTCCAAATGTGGATCGGTGAATAAGGTCTCCTCTGGAGAACTTATCAACCAGGCAATCTTATATGGAAGAGTTTCTTAGCATAGTCTCCATCTGTCAGTCAGATTCATATTTCAGATGCAGAGCTAAGCAGTTATATATTATTCTCTTCTGACCAAATATACAAAGCCCATGCCATGATTTTTTTTTGAAAAGCAGTAACAAGTTCTCTTCTGCTCATTTCCATCTTCCTGAGTAAAGCACTCCCATCTCACATGGGTGTGTGTGTGTGTGTGTGTGTGTGTGTTTTCAAGGCTGTGTTGGCAGTGACCAAAGAGTTAACTCATCCTTCCCCAGCTATGACTGCCCTCCTCTCCATCAGATATGGTTCACCATAGAGTGTGGCAATTAAACTTCTAAAAGCTCCCCACTGAGCTCAAGAGAAGGGGGCAAGTTTGATAACTTTAATTAACATGGAAAACATACTCTAGACCAGTGGTGGTGAACCTATGGCACGCGTGACAGAGGCAGCACTCGGAGCCCTGTGGGCGCACACACACCGTCACCCCAGCCCTGCCTCCTCCCACAGCCCCCTCCTCACCAGCAGCCCCCCCTGGAGGAGAGTTGCCCCCAGACGCAGCCCATGCGAAGCAGTGCAGCCAAGGACATGGTAGCCAGGCAGCGGGGACAAGACTCCGCCCTTGCGCCCCGTCATGCACAGATGATGCTGTGGGGCATGGGTGGAGGGTGTGGCTACCATGGCGCCACTGGGCTGCCTGGGTGATCTCTGGCGGAGTGGGGAGGTGGTGGGTGGGCCAGCGGTCAGGGCGGAGCAGGGACAGGGGTGGGGGGCAGTTTTTGTGCACTTGGTCTCTAAAAGGTTCGCCATCACTGCTCTAGACTCTGGAACAGTGTCAACTCTACAACGAACCTGGCTGCAGCCATTTTTTTTTGTTCTAGATTGCCACAAGAAGGGGAGGGGGGAAGATGGTATTTCTGTTAGTCTAAACATGAGCAACTCTTGTGGGAACCAAGGTCATTCCCATGCCGGAGGGAAGGAGGAGGATCGTTCAAGTCAGAAATCCCACCAAGGTGATCTATTGGGTAGCATGAATAGAGGGGTGGGAATTGTTACATTGAATTACTTTGATTCTTGGAGGGAAAGTTTAGATCTGTTTTCACTTTTGAACATGCTGGTATTATTTATCCAATAAACATGTTCTTTGAGAAACTTTCCTGCCTCGGAGTTCTGATTTATTTGGTCTTATTGATCGGAACCTCGACACGCAGATTGGAACTTGAGCTGCATGAACATGGAACATTAGTTCTGACAAAAACTAAGTTTATGAAAGATGTTTAGGTAGTAACACTGAAAAAGACTGGGTATAATTGGATATCATTTGAGGCTTGAAATCCCAAAATCAAAATTATCTGGTGGTTTGATTCTATGAAAAGAATGAAGCATAAAAGATGGGAGTACACAAATGGAAGAATGTTAAATACCATACTTATTTCTATATGGTAAATAGATCTAAGAATCAACCATATGTGAAAAATAGGCTAAGAGTCTCTGACTCAACTTACACCATGATTAGATAAACCAATCCACAATGGAAATCCATCACGCCTTACAATGTCTTCCAGAAACACTTGTTCGGAAATACTATGAATGCTGACTAAATCGCTTCCTTTCTGTTTACATTCTTTCCACGCGTCATACCAATTGAGCTGTTTTTGAAGAATCCAGTAGACGTTATTTTTGTAGGGCAGTTTTTCAGGAAGCGGAAGTTGGCTGACTTTGGTCTCTAAAGACAATGAATAAATTAGATGTTGCGTTCCCGTTCCTGCTTAAAGAAGTATAATTTGAAATTCAGTCCAAGACGTATTTCTTACCCATGTCTAGCTTACAGACCAGGATGCTATTTAAACTGAAGTGCAAATATAACTGGTTGTTTTTCGAATGTTCATAAATATCCCAGAAGCCATCCAGGTTAATGCCAGCAAGAAAGAAGTTATTCTTGATGTTAGGTCGTCCCATTCTCCAGTTGTTATATGACATGTATGTGTCATCATACCACTTCAGAAGATTATCTGCAGAGGAAAATATATGATTTGGAGGGGAAATAAGCAATATCAAGTGACATCAACTGGATCTGAAAATTTGAAAGGGCTGAAAAAACCCCACCTTGGTAATATTAACTCAATTTGAAAGGGCAAAGGTCAATAAAAATCAGGAGCCCTGCCCTTTTATAGGTACACCCCAACTTACAACCACAATTGAGCCCAAAATTTATGTTGCTAAGTTAAAATATTTGTTAAGTGAGTTTTGCCCCATTTTATGACCTTTCGTGTCAGAGTTGTTAAATGAATCATTACAGCTGTTAAGTTAGTAACACTGTTGTTAAGGGAATTGGCTTCCCCATTGACTTTGCTTGTTAGAAGGTCACAATAGCTGATCACATGACCCCAGGACACTGCAACTGTCATAAATATGAATCAGTTGCCAAGCATTCGAATTTAGAAAATGTGACCAAGTGGATGCTGCAATGGTCGTAAGTGTGAAAAACGGCCGTAAGTCACTTTTTCCAGTGCCATTGTAACTTTGAATGGTCACTAAATGAACTGCTGTAAGTCAAGGGCTACCTGTATTAAGTGCATATTTATTGAAAGATTTTGAAACAGAACATTTTTACATTTGAACTATTCTTAAATTGCACTTATAATACTCACAGGAATGTTAATTATTTTTAGAAATGCAAGTTAATTACTATTTATCCACCTATCGCTCTTTTAGGCCACTGTTGTAGTATGCAATAATTAAAAGAATCTTAAATAAGAGTAAAATATTTAAAAATAAGTTGGCTTTGGAGTTCCATTCACACCCAGTTGACAATTTTAACTAAAACAAAATTAACATTTTCTGATTACAATATAATAAAAGAAACACTGAACTCTTTTGGCACATCAATTTTCTCCAAATAATATAAAAATTATTGTAGTCCCTCTGTAAATTCAGAAAGCAAGGAACCAATAAATAACTTCCAACATACCCTTAGTGTCATAAAGCAAACCCAACCACATCCACTGAGCCAGACCACTGAAAGACTGAAACTGCTCAAGAATAAAATCATTTTCATCTTCATCCCTGATATTCAAAAGAGATGCATCTGAATCTGTTGAAGCAATGTTAAAAAATAAATCACGGAATGCAATTGGAGAACTTTATAACAATATCTTTTAGAAGATTTAAGCAAAGGATCAGATCTGAGTACCACTGTCCATGAAAGAGATCTTAAAGTCACTTTATTGTATAATGGGAGTAGCAAATTCCATGTTAGACAAAGTTAAGAAACAATAACCAGAATTACAACTTCCTAAATATTTGTAATATGTAGCTAAACATAGATATGTACAGCTGGAAAAGATGTAAACACCTGAAGTGTTTTACAAGCAACATCTGACTAGGGACTTTCCTAAGAAAAATAATATAGCTTCAAGCAATTATTAAAACGGATTGTATTTTCAAAACAAGAGAAAGAATACATTCTGTTCCCAAACTCCACAATTTAATAAAATTCAGTAGAAAAAGAATGGGAGCAAATTCTGAAGGCAATTAATATGTGGAATTCCATGCCAGAAGGTGGAGCAATCATTTATAGAACTTTAAAAGGCCATTATGGGAAATTCACAGAAAATAGTTGTCAACTTCTCCAAAGCACCTGAAGGCAGGACAAGAAGCAACGGATGGAAACTAATCAAGGAGAGAAGCAACCTAGAACTAAGGAGAAACTTCCTGACAGAACAATTAACCAGTGGAACAACCTGCCTCCAGAAGCGGTGAATGCTCCAACACTGGAAGTTTTTAAGAAGAGACTGGACAGCCATTTGTCTAAAATGGTATAGGGTTTCCTGCCTGAGCAGGGGTTGGACTAGATGACCTCCAAAGTCCCTTCCAACATCATCATCATCATCATCATCACTACTATTATTATTATATTACTATTATTACTTTATTCATTACTGGTGGATATAGCCTCCAGTTGAAAGTAATGAATGAACAGCAGAGGTGCTGTTGATCTGTGCATAATTTGGCTGTAGGAATTGTCCTGCCAGTCTTAGAAACGGGATGTTGAACTAAATGATTATTCTTACAGTTCAGTAATTTTGGCTTCATTTTTATTATACAAATATTACATTTCATTAAATATTGCAACTTGGAAACTTTTTTTAGGAAGCTTCTTTCGCTAATGAGAGGAGAAGCGAGTGTCTAAGAAGTCACTTCTTTTAATCATAACTAGCAAGAAAATGTCTTGATTGAGGTTAACATTAACAAGATATATAAGTTGATCAACAATTAGTTTTATTATGTCAAATGAGTCACAGGGTATTCTAATATTATAAAATGTATATTCTCTAAACAGTTACATTAAAAAAATATGGGTAGCTTTCTCCATGTACTGCCCAGTTGAAAATTGACAGTTTTGCATGTAGCAAGTTATAAACACAGTAATAGGCAAAATTAAGGTGCCTCAGGTCCAAAAATGTTCTTCAAAAAGTCTTTGAACACACACCAAAAAATCAGAACAGACTTTAAAGAGGAACAGCTTACTCATTATATTGCATAAATGGTTAGCTTCAACTGCTCTCAATCCTCTCCATGTATTTTTTGGTATTACGAATGTGTAACAACTGTTTCGATATGCTATCCATGGCGTATTTTTAATCTTGTGTGGACATTTAATTGATTCTTGATATACATCTTGGTTTTCAGTATCATCTGAAAAACAAACTCTTTTTAAAGGCAAGTCTTAATATCTGAAATACATTCAGTATTTAATACTAGAATGCAACTTTCATCAGCTGAGAATTACTGGATGCATTGACTGCACCATGGTCATTGATGACATTATTTTGTGGTCACAGGGGAAAAAAAATTGACTACCAGGAATGAGAATGCAAAATAAGAAGTATCAGAATGTTAAAATTCATCTTATAAAATCAAGGTCATCAGTATTATTTATCTTTCTCCAATAGATGGAATGGCCCTTGGGCAATGATATCAAAAACCCAAGGGCATTTCCAGTTGAGACTCAAAGAATTACTAAATATGATGGTTTGAATGGGATGAGAATCACTTGTGTTTCCTTTTCTTTAGATGCACACACATGCTCACAAACGCACACATTCTATCTAATCTCAGGCCACCCCACCCCACAAGATTGCTGTTGTGGCGAAACTAGGAGAAGAAAGGAGTGTTATGTATATTTGCCACTGTGAGTTACTTCTAAAGAAATAAAGGTGGACTTAAAAAAGCTAATCTGGTAAAATAACTAAATGTATTCTCATTCTTTTCTGTATCTATGGCTTTGCATTCCTTATGCAAGGATTTCTGGTGGAAGGAAGTCCACAATCAAGAGAGTGGTGACACTATTGTGATAACAGCCCAGCCCCTTTATATGTGCATGTATAAAAGGGTGAGCTTTGATTGGACTGCCTCAACTGTCATCTTGACTTTTATGACATATCCCCATCCATCAAATGCCACTGTTTTAGTATTTCTCAGGCTAGCTAGATTTGTATTTATTTGTTTTCTGCTGTATACTCACATACCAAAAGTTGACACAGAAAGCAGAACAAGCAATTTAACAAAGACAAGAATTATAAGAAGTAATCTGCTTTCATAAAGCAGCATATCTGTCAACACTTTTCCTATGCATAAATCAGACCAAACACTTTCTAATAGCAACATTGAAGGTGCAAAATGTTACAACTTTGCCAGATTTTGCTACACTGATTCCCCTTTGTATAAAAAGCATTAAGGCCCAACATCCGCTAATAAGGGGAAAGGTTAGTATTTTAATGTAAATGTACTAGAATCTAATAGTTGACCAAGTTAGACTTTTGTACATATTGATAATGCTATGGATCAGTTCTGTTCTTCTTTTTAGGCATCTATAAAGAGTTAACTGATGCGAGTGAAAAACGGTGCCAGCACAGTGGCTCCCTACTCAGAATTTAGTTTTAGGAGCTCTGGAAGAAATCAAGTTGTCCATTAGCCTCTCCTCCCCACAGGCATTTTGCTATTTCTCAGGTAGGCAATGAGTTTACGTACATCCACAATTGAGGCCAGAGGCCAAAATAAATTTTTTAAAAATCAGTACAGAACCAGGAAGAGTTAAGCATACGTCTGATTCATTGGTCATTATATGAAATAGCTCACAAATGTGAGTGACCAAGGTCTCCAATAAGATTAACTTATTATCTCCAGAGCTGTCCTTTGGAGCTGGGTGCGAGATAAGAGTTGTTTTCCCCTTCAACAGCTGTATCAGCCTTTCCCAAGCCATCACATCGGTTTCCTCCTTCACAGGAGTTCTTGAGACTCCTTTTTAAGGCCTTCAGGGCCTTATCAGAAGGTTAGAACCAGATTGGCCTTGGCTGGAACTCACAGCAGATAAAACTATAATCAGTTGTACTAGTTCCCCTTCTCTCCCAAAAATAAATTCTTCCTCTGAGTGTGAATATATTTACAATATGGAGCCTAAACCTGATAGCAAGCTGAGCTAGTCTCAACACCTTTATCTTGGGAACAGAGAGGCCTGAGCAGAGATGACCTGGCTGGATGAGAATAACACAGTTTCAAAATACTGAAAAAAACGATTCACCTTTGCAACCATATCTAACGTTCATTCACACAGACACACATTCACAGCATTCAAGACATCAGGCCTTCTGATTTATGAGGAAACGGATGATAAAAAAAATTGGCAGAGAAGTGGAGATTTATTTCAGAGAAGGGAAGAAAGAGAAGGTAAATAAATCCCTTAAAACTTATTCCATATTCAAAAGCCAAAAATTGAGTGGTTTGCAGTCAGTTAAGATTTATGAAAGCACTGGTGGGTAGCTGTGGAATTTTAAGTACAGGTAGTCCTTGACTTAACAACCATTCATTTAGTGACCGTTCAAAGTTACAACGGCACTGAAAAAAGTGACTTATGACTATTTTTCACACTTATGACCATGGCAGCATCTCCACGGTTACATGATCAAAATTCGGAAGCTTGGCAACTGGTTCATATTTATGACGGTTGCAATCTCCCGGGGTCACGTGATCCCCTTTTGCGATCTTCTGACAAGCAAAGTCAATGGGGAAGTCAGATTCACTTCACAACCGGGTTACTAACTTGACACCTGCAGTGATTCACTTAACAAGTGTGGTTGTAAAATGGAGTAAAACTCACTTAACAAATGTTTTGCTTAGACATTTTGGGCTCCGTTGTGGTCGTAAGTCGAGGACTACCTATACATATATAATATACAGTAGTTTATTTTCTATGTTTTTGTATAGCTATATGTATATTTTCATTTCTAATTTAAAGGCCTAAAATATCTTCAAAAACATTTCCAATGCAAAACTGTAGACTCATGACATATATAGTAATGAAAGAAGCCTTACTTCCTGGTAAGTAGCAAATTGCTCCTGGTTTTTCTGCGAAACATTCAGACGTTTTCCAAAATCCATCCGTGTCCAAATACACACAGTCATCAACCAAATCCTTGTCTTCTTCAGACCAACGACTGAAACTAATGTGTTTTTTATCTGACCATTGATAATGTGTTCCATCCTAGTAACATCAGAAAGTAGAAAGATTAGCTACATAAAACAAACTATTAGCCTGTTCTAGAAGCTGTGACAAGAAATAATGAACTTAAAAATTCAAGTGAGTAGTTTTCGGATGGACACCAAAAAAAATATAACAAAAATATGGAGGTCAAGTTTGCCAAATTAGCCATGCCAAATGCTTGACAGCTTAGAAGAACAAGAGCTCAGGGGTTGGTGCACTCTGTGAACTTAATAAGAGATTAATTGTTTTTGGAAGTTTTTATATTTAAGCTGGAATATGATACTTCCTGAATTGTTCAACACATTTTCTCACATAGACCTTTGCTGGATAATATGAAAGCTGGGTATTTTTTTTCCTTATCCCTATGATCCTTGGCTTAAAAAGGGGGGGGGGAATATTTCCAGGATTTAATTGAAACCCCCAAAGTTATGCAGCATAAACTTTGTCATTTTTAATATAAATGTCTAAGAAATTGAGCATCCCTTTTATTTTCTAGACATTCTATCCAAAAAGGAAGCACATTCAGTGCTCTGGTGCTTCTCCATTTTCGCCTCCAAGCAATTTACTGAACAGAATCTCAAAACAATTAAAATCAAACATTGTTGCTTTTGAATCTTAAATTTCAAATTTGATTTAAATCTTACCACAATCAAATCTTGAAACAAAATCACATCTTGGCTGATTTGCACACCCTTATTATATACATCAATTTGTAGTTAACGGTATTTATTTATTTATTATTTCAATTTACACGTTGGCTGACTCCAAACCAACTCTGGGTAGATCACAATAAAATATGCAATAAAATGCAATACAAGGCAAAACAATAATGAAATCCTGTTGCTTAATACAAAAATAGAGTGAAAAGCACATCTGACCAGGGTTTCATCCATCTTAATCCAGGCCTGGAAGAACTACGTCTTCAAGGGCTTACAGAATGTCAACAGGATAGACCCACACAGATTTTTGTGGAATCTTATTCCAGAGGGTAGCAACAAAGAAGATCTACCCAGAAAGTACCGTTTTGGGTAAAATTGCTCTTGAGCAATGTGGATGTTCCCACGACGCTGGATTTGAAAGGGTGTTCTTTTTTTAAAAAAATGCATTGCCCACAATTTAAAGGAACAAAAAGAATTTACAGCGACCATTAGGACATTCTAAAAAAGGTATTTATGAGACATGTATCTGTAACTTGTTTCAGCACTCTCGGCAGCCCTAGAGCTCCTATTTTGCAGGTATTATTTAAAATATATTTGTTCATTTTATCATAATATTTCTTATTTCAAGAGTATGTTTGAAAGGGAAAGCAGAACCTTACATCATTGCTAGAGAGCCCAATCCAGAGCTGTTGGTTGTGGAGAACCACTTGAGAACCAAGAAAAGCCTGTTGATATTGTTCTGTAATGCTAACCAGCCTCATATTGCTGTTCAGGCATTCTTCCTCGGCATCAAACCAAGTCAGGTTCCTCAGAATTAGGGTGTAGGTGACATTTAGGTATTTCATGGTATGTTCAGGCACTTGGGTTGTCTGGTTTTCAACAGCAACTGCAGAAGAAGAATAAGCAATTGAACAGAGGAAATGAAGTAATATACAATAAAGAATTTTGTTTTCAAGAGCAGCATTTTCTCTTCAGGGAATATTAGAGCAGGGGTCCCCCAACCCCCAGTCTGTGGACCGGCACCAGGCCACGGCATATCAGTAACCGGACCACGCAAACAAGTGAAGCCCCATCCACTGGATGCAGGCAGCACACAAAACCACGCCCCCTCTGGTCCGTGGAAAAATCTTTCTCCACAGAACTGGTCCCTGGTGCACCAAAAGGTTGGGGGCCTCTGTATTAGAGCACATTGTATTTTGGGCGACTTAGTAAGATTAGTGTCTATGGAGATTTTCAGTCATCCAGGTCATGGTTGTCCCAAAAGTGCTTTTTCAAAAGGCAACTAGTCTTTGTTTTTCCTTGAAGACGTTTCGCTTCTCATCCAAGAAGCTTCTTCAGTTCTGACTGAAGACTGATTGAACCTTAGCAAGATTAGGACTGTAATGCTGAATCTCAATGAATCACTTAAATTAATCCAACTCATATACGAAGCCAATGATCCAGATTAATCAGTCCGATTTCTCTAGAAATAAATTTAAATACATATAAAGGACATCTAATGACGAGCATCATACTAAAAAGCATTCCTTTGGGGCATAAGAGGAAGAATATTTCTCCTTCCTTCAAGAAGGTGTCATCCAAGATTGTACCAGGAAGCTTTCAAAAGTAAAACATTGCTTGGAAAGCCAGTAGTACAGTGTTACATAATAGCTCTTATCCAAGATATATTTAATTTGGGAATTACTTTTAAAGTAACCAAATCTTACCAAAGAAAGTGAGCTATTTTTTAAAAATTTTTTAGATCTTTACCATCTAGTTCGCTAATGTGGATCCAACAAAGTCAGGAGATTTACAAGTCGATCTTCTAATATTAAATATTTTTTGTACTGACTGAGCTATCTGGTCATCTAAAATGCCAGTTAAAGTGAAAAGCAGGTATTTCAAACCTGTACTTCTCCACTCACGTACCTGGATCCTTCTGACAAATGGCCAAAGGCAAAGTATCAGCACAAGAAGTAAAATTCCAAGTTCCTACATAAGCTTTGGGATTATTTAGTAAAACACCACACAGGTTATTCCCTTCCTCATTAAATGCCTGAGGAGGAAAAGAAATATGACATTATATTACCAGTACTGGCATGTCCCATAAACAAATATGATTGAAATCCTTGATACAATCAAATTAAACAGGAATGTTTGGATGGATTGCTAAATTATACATCTAGCTTTCACAAGAGTAAAATGGGCTTGCCAGCATACTCATACCTCCTGCATTCTAACATAGCTACCGGAATGAGATCAGGGTCTTGGTTTTTTTTTTTTAAAGTTATTGTGGTTTAATGTTCTAACTAGTAGTGGTGTGGAAAATATGCTGAAATCAAAATGGACAGCATATTCTAATGGACAGAGTATTCTAAGTTCTACGATTCCATTTTCCATCCCATCATTACTGGACACTTTTTAATAATAATAATAATAATAATAATAATAATAATAATAATAATAACAACAACAACAACAACAACAACAACAACAACAACAACAACAATAATAATAAAAAGTTGGAAGGGACCTTGGAGGTCATCGAGTCCAACCCCCTGCTCAGGCAGGAAATCCTACACCATTTCGGACAAATGGCTGTACAGTCTCTTCTTAAAAACTTCCAGTGTTGGAGCATTCACCACTTCTGGAGGCAGGTTGTTCCACTGGTTAATTGTTCTAACTGTCAGGAAGTTTCTCCTTAGTTCTAGGTTGCTTCTCTCCTTGATCAGTTTCCACCCGTTGCTTCTTGTCCTGCCTTCAGGCGCTTTGGAGAATAGCTTGACTCCCTCTTCTTTGTGGCAGCCCCTGGGATATTGGAACACTGCTATCATGTCCCCCCCTCGTCCTTCTCTTCATTAAACTAGACATACCCAATTCCAGCAACCGTTCTTTATATGTTTTAGCCTCCAGTCCCCTAATCATCTTTGTTGCTCTTCTCTGCACTCTTTCTAGAGTCTCAGCATCTTTTTTACATCGTGGTGACCAAAACTGGATGCAGTATTCCAAGTGTGGCATTACCAAGACATTGTTTAATTAATGAAGCAGTGTAATGATCTGCCCACCTGCTATAGGCAACAATCAGGAAGGAAAAGCTTTGATGGAATGAGAATTGGCACCATTTACCAACTGAAGACCTGAAGGGATATGAAACATTGAGTGCATAATTGCATCCTACGCAGGAACAGCAGCCAGAGGCCTGGCTCCGACTTTTCTTTATCAAGCAAAAACACACAGCCCCTGCTCCTCCAACTGGCTTCCTCAGGGAGAAGAGAGGCATCCATAATGTGTTCTTACAAGCCAAGGGAAAGTGAGTACACAAAAAGTTCCCCTTTTGGCTATGCAGTGTTGCCCAACAATATATCATGTTCCTGATGACCCGGGTCCTGCACGAGGTTGTTCACAGTAGGTGACAGGATTGCATTCAGGTGTTCACATTGGACACTAACTTGGTAGAACAGCTGATTTCAAGATCACCCTCCTATTGCTGGACTTTTATAACCCAGCCATTGGAGGTTAGCTGAGGAGTAGCTCCTTTCGTCATCCTTGAGATCCTTTGGCTGGCAAGCCCCTTTGTCTATGAATTTCATTAGTTAAAGATTCTTTTAATAAAGAATCATCATTGGCTTCAATCCTTCCCTTTCCCAATTTTGTTCTAGGGTAGATGGACTACTGCTCCACCCACTTTTGCAGGCCTGAAATAAAATGAGAACACAAGAGACCTATTCTGAATTCTCCCGCAGTGTTACCACTCAAAATGTTCCGAGCTTAATTCTGACTTCAGAATAAATTTTTGCTTCCTTCTTACACAAGCTCTAGGTTCTGAATCCAAAACTTCAGTTTTAGCTATAATTTTACAGAAAGAAACCATTTCATATCACGATTTGTGAAACTACCTTGTCTCAAAAAACACCCTGACCAAATGATTTTGTTTTGATTCCATCTAAACCAGGAAACCAAAAGATGAAGTCATAAAACAGAAATGACTGTTAGTTTGGGTTTTTTTTAAAGTGACACTATCTTCCCTTTCATTATAATGAAATTAAGTAAAAACTGATAATTATAGGTCCACATGATAACCAATGATTATAGGAAAGATCCACATCACCCTCTTGATCAAAATATGGAAGGTTGTGCCATCACCTTCTCTTTTTTTATTTTATTTTTTCACTTTCTTAGTTTAGTCTAATGTTCTTCCATCCTACTCAGCTGCCCTGCTTAGCTTTTCCAAGATCAGCCCCAGTTGGCTAGGTCAGTGGTCCGGTCCCCAAACTTTCCAGCTTGGCAGACCGACCGACCGGGGGGGAGGGGATAGTTCTGTGCGAGTGGTGGGTGCATGTGTGTGCCCGTTCGCGCAAATAGAGTTTTGCGTATTGTGCTTGCATAAGTGGAGTTTTGCATCCATGTGACTCGCCCACCACTTGCGTGGCCTAGTTCCGAACAGGCCGCGGCCTGGTAGTGGGCTGTGCCCTGGGGGGGTTGGGGACCCCTGGACTAGGTGATGCTACGCACTGTGACTATAATTAAGATTTTTACTAAAATCATATTCCTTAGGCTGCTGTCACAATTACATTACAAACAATATTTAACATAATATAAATGATCCAATCTTATACCTAAATTTCTGAAGAAGCTATCCAATTACAAACAAAATATTCAAAATGGATGGGATATACTTTCCTATTTCCAAAGCGCCTGGAGGCAGGACAAGAAGCAACGGGTGGAAATTAAACAAGGAGAGAAGCAACCTAGAACTAAGGAGAAACTTTCTGACAGTTAGAACAATTAACCAGTGGAACAACCTGCCTCCAGAGGCGGTGAATGCTCCAACACTGGAAGTTTTTAAGAAGAGACTGGACAGCCATTTGTCCGAAATGGTATAGGGTTTCCTGCCTGAGCAGGGGGTTGGACTAGATGACCTTCAAGGACCCTTCCAACTTTACTACTACTACTACTACTACTACTACTATTATTATTATTATTATTATTATTATTATTATTATTATTTTCAACTTCCCATTTCTCCTCTAACTTACAGTACATTAGTAAAAGCAACTTTTTTCCGCTTTAAATAAATTATAGGGAAAGCCTACAGTGTAAAAAAACAGCATCAACAACTCACATCAAAAGGAATTCTTCTTAGTTTTCCTTGAAGCAAAGGATGGAAATTGACATAATCTAAATCACTGCCATCAGCCCACTTGCTTACATGCAGATGCACCTGGGAACGTAAACCAATCCAAATATTTGGGGGCAGACTGGGGAGTAAGGATGTTATAAAGTCTGTTGGGAAGAAGATAAATATTTGCACATTAGGATTAAACAGGTAAAGGAATTAACTTGCAGATAAGGGCAGCCCATAAAATCAAAATGGCAATACATAAGTCAATAGAATATAAATTGGTTTGCAAATTACATTATTTTGTTTATTTCTAAACCTCACAATACTATTCCAATTGATAAGATGCATTCAATAAAATAGCAGGATGCTCTATTAATTGGTCCAAATTGGAATTGTTGCCAATCAGTGAAAATTGGCGTATCCATTCATATAAGGAATATCAGTCCAGCATTTGTCCCAAATCCTTTCAATATCTAGGTAGGTGCATACCAAAAGATAAAACCCAGTTAGTAACATGCAATATAAATAAAATATATACATACGTTTCTTAAGATATCAATAGATGGGAATCATTAAATCTCAATCTTTGGAGAAAGGTGAATAGTCTCACAATGAGTATTATTCCCATATTTTGAAAGGAGTTCCTATTCAATATCTGGAAATTATTTTCAGAAAATCAACTCCTTGTTTAGGCATTTTTATGAGGCTCTTTGATTACAAGAATATCTTTTACAAAAATTGCAATTATCAATTCTTTAGGGAGGATTCAGTTTTCCAAATCCGAAGCTCTCTCTCTCTCTCTCTCTCTCTCTCTCTCTCTCTCTCTCTCTCTCTATCTCTATCTATCTATCTATCTATCATCTATCTCCACCCCAGGCCACCCCAATGATGCCCTTGACGTGATGGCCCGGTGCCTGGAGGCCGTACGGGTCTGGATGGGGAGAAACAGACCCAGGCTCAACCCTTCCAAGACCGAGTGGCTGTGGTTGCCGGCGCCCCGGCATAGTCAGCTGACTCCGTCGCTGACTATAGGGGGCGAAATTTTGGCCCCCTCGGAGAGGGTGCGCAATCTGGGTGTCCTCCTGGATCCACGGCTGACACTAGAAGACCAGCTGACGGCCGTGGCCAGGGGGGCGTTCTACCGGGTACGCNCAGCCAGACAGTGCCGGCTGGCGACCCCCAGGGGGAGGGCCTTCTCTGTTGGAGCTCCCACCCTTTGGAACGAGCTACCCCCAGAGATCCGGGTGATTCCGGATCTCCCCTCCTTCCGCCGTGCCCTCAAGACATGGCTATTCAAGTTAGCAGGACTGGCCTAAGGGTTATTTTAATTTGGTTTTAAAATAATTTAAAAAAAAAATAAATTGAATTTTCGGTCTTAGAATAATGTTTCATTTTAATTAACATGTTAAGTTTGGCATTTTTGTATTTGTGTATTTGTTTTTGAATGGTTGTAAGCCGCCCTGAGTCCGCAGGGAGAAGGGCGGGGTAGAAATATAATTAATAATAATAATAATTATCTATCTATCTATCTATCTATCTATCTATCTATCTATCTATCATCCATCCATCCATCCATCCATCCATCCATCCATCCATCCATCCATCCATC
Organism: Protobothrops mucrosquamatus; assembly: GCF_001527695.2. Lineage (NCBI taxonomy): Eukaryota > Metazoa > Chordata > Lepidosauria > Squamata > Viperidae > Protobothrops > Protobothrops mucrosquamatus. Next base: position 146,630 of record NW_015386623.1, on the reverse strand, counting down.
CATCCATCCATCTATCTATCTATCTATCTATCTATCTATCTATCTATCTATCATCTATCTACCTACCTACCTACCAACCATCATCTTGGTTGGATGTATAATTTTAGGATCAAATATACTAGAATTCTAGTGTCTCTGGAAATAATTATGTCAACTTACAATGTTATGGAAAGTAATGTTGACTAAAAAAAGATTTGATCTCTTTTTTTTTATGGGGAAACTCAACTTTAAAAATTGAGAAAAAGTGATACAGAAAAAATGGATGAAAGCAGGGATACTGACTTTGGAACAACTGATAGATGCTGAAGATGATTTTTCAGTATATACTGTGTTAAGAGATAAAGTAGTTATTTTATGTATTCCCCACCCTTATTTTTTATAAATAAAAATATCATCTATCAGATATAACTCAATGGCAATATTAATAGCTACAACATTTGTTAGCAACTTAGTTTTTATAAATATTTCAATTTGTATTTGAAATTGAATTGTATCATTTCTATGGTTTATAGATAAATCAATTTGATATGCAGATGTTAAGAAATTAGTTGAATAAAGAATTAAGAGATTTCTATATTGCCTGGACAATAGTAGAGTTTATTAACTTCTCTAGCAAGAGTGTCAATGGATCTTAAACTACAATTTAAACAACAAAAAATAATATTTAGAATATATTGGACTTTAGTACATTGGTACAGATAAGATAGCATTTTATTGGAGTTGTAATAAGAGTAATGCTTCTTTAAAACACATATTTTTACAATGTCCTATTACTTGGCAGGAAATACCTAAATCTTGGGAGGAAATATTTGACTATATAAATACGACTGGGCAACAAAAGTTATTTCTTTCAGAGGATGGTATCTCTTGAATTACTTACTTACTATGTACATGGAATTTGAAAACTGGACAATGTAAATGGATCCTCTGTGCCCTTACTATGGTCAAAAGACTGATACTGTAGTACTGGAAGATAAATGTATGGCCCCATTCATTCAATGCATTGAAAACCTGATCGCATATGCCACCAATGGGGCAACTGTCTATAGATATAGATTTTATTTGGACTCTGTATAATGAAATATGGAACTCATTTATAGAAATTATAGCAGTGAAAAAAAGATATAAGTGTATCAGAAATAAATATGTACCTGAACAATATATACATGAGATAATATATATAATTGTAGCTGCCGTAATAATAATGTATACTTTCTTTTAACTTTTTTTTCACTTTTATGTTTTTTTAAAGAATATGCTATATGTATTTGCATTGTAATTATTTTAGAGTTTTGTTCCTTTTCTTTATTTTAAAAGCAATAAAAAAATAAACTCAACATGGCAGTCGCAACCATGTAATTGAAGCCATGCCCCTTTTAATATGCATCACAAGAAAAAAAGGGGACAGAGCTTTGATTGCATGGTGGCGGCCGCCATCTTGATTTTTTGGACCCTCCCCCACAGCCCTGTGGCATATATAACACAATGAACCTTTTTTGTTGTTGTTAATTTCCTGATTTTATCAATCTTCTCATAGATTATATACTAAGGCTCATTAATGGAATATTAAAACAACATTCCTGGAAGGATCCATTGCCTGAATTCACTTACTTGTAAACACAGACAGTGAGGTCTGCAATTGTTCCTCCTTCGAAGAACAGTCATTTCTATTCTCTTTCATAAAGATAACACTATCATGCTGTGTTTTTTATTCACTATCTTTTCAACTCAAAGGATGGCAAACATTTGCTTCCTTTGGTAGGACATTCAGAGATTAGTGCCTTCTAGTTAGCTTGGGGGAAGTGTTATTAATCACTGCTGATCTTCTTGTTAGCTATGAAAATGAGGAAATACTCTGCTTTATAGGAATGTATATTGCTCTTGTTTTATTTATTCTAAATCACTTGGAGTCTGCTGTAGAAATATTATAATTAATTCATAATTCATAATATCATACTAATAATATGAATTAATCATGATTAATTCATGAATAAATAACAGTAAGGAAACACAATGCTTATATTCACACCCAGTTTGTCATAACTTTTAGTTTCAGTTTTAAAAATGGGAACCTCATAAGATTTTGAAAGAATAGAGATGATACCAACTGTAAAATTACAGTGCATTCTTACATAATTAATGGTAGTAATCACTATCCCTTATTTTTATATGGAAGACGTGAGTTTTCTATTATACCAAGAGGAAGATATGCAAGAAAGAGAGATTTAGCAGAACAAATAGTATATCTCAGAATGTCTGCCCCTTACGTGTGTACCTGTGATGTCAAAACAAATGTGCAAAAAGGGCAGGTGCTGATTTTGTCATTTGTCTTCCCCACAGTGGATGTTCACAAATAGAATTTTCATTATCATCTCATACACAAAGCCTTTCTCAGGATCAGGTCCATATTATTCAATGTCAAGAACTCAAGTTACAACATGTATGTATACATAAAAGAATCCTGATATACAGACCTATGCATGGAATAGCTATAGCACTGAGACTTACATATTGCTTCATGGTGCTTTGCAGCCCTCTCTAAGCAGTTTTACAGAGTCAGCATATTGCCCCCAACAGTCTGCATCCTCATTTTACCGACCTCAGTAGGAAGAGTGGAAGGTTGGGTCAACCTTGAACTGGTCAGGATCAAACTCCTGGCTGTGGGCAGAGTTAGCCTAATACTGCATTCTAACCACTGCGCTACCACGGCTCATGTATTCTCTTACCTTGTTCAATCTGGCTTTTGATTGAAGGAAGGAACCCTCCTAAAGATTGACAATATTCGTCTGCTTTTCTAAATGTCATGTTCCGAGGGGTCACCTTTTGATAACACTGTAAAAGATTTTTTTTAAAAAAATATAATATCTGACGTAGGTATTTCACAAATGTTTTGAATACTCAGTTTAAACTATGTTCATATAGTAGCCCATCCTCAGGGAACTTCTCTGTACCGGAATGTGTAGAGAGAAAACTAGTATGCGGATAGAGAGAAGAGCCTAAGGATAGGCTCCAGCAGAAGTCTGAAATCTCGGAAGACTAAACCTCTGGTCCCAGTGACTGACCCAGATTGGGTCTTCAAGCTTGTTAGTTGCAAGGTATTACAGATATTTACATGTTCATCCAACTAGTTTGATAACCAGTTCATGGCAAGTTCTGAGGACTGAAATATAATATTCAGAATTCCAAATTATTTATGCTTTACCTTATTTAGGAAAATAATCCAATTTTCAGGGCAGCTTTCCTGAGGTGGTTTATAGCCTGGCTTGCTTGTCTCCAATAATGATGCATTGTATTTCTCACAAATGAAAGGCAGTTTTGAACTGCAATCCAATGGACTGCCTGCAGAATAAAAAATAATTGTTATGCTGATACCCCGTTATACAGACCTTTCCCTGTTTAACGTATGCAATAAAATAGGAGTTTTAATTGATGGCTGTTTTTAATACCCTTTGTTTCAAATTTAGTTTTATGCTTTGAACCAAACAGAGCCCTCAGCAGTTAGCATAATTGTACTCTGAATGAATATATTAATTAATCAATAAAGGAGAATATTTGTAGATCAAGGTTGAAATGAGGAGTCCTTTGGTGCTCTCTGAGTTTGATTTGGTTTTTTTTTTTCCTGATGTTTCATTACCCAGATTAGCATTGATGATGTTACCTAGTTTGGGTAATGAAACATCTGCAAGAAAACAACTAAGCTCAGAGAGGACCAAGAACCCTTCATATTAATGAATGGTAAGAATCCCTTCTTGGTTCAGAAGCAAAGTCTATTGATGATCCCAAGTTCAACCAGAGGATTTTTAGTTAAGTACTTTAGATAATAGAGTTGGACTGAAAGTTTTAAGAGTTGCTATCAATGTCCAATTATTCAGACTATATTCAATTATTTAATTTAGTTCTGAAACTGCAAGGTCAGCAATGAAATATGTCAAGAGAAGGACATTAAATATCAGAACAGTCCAAATCCTCAGATCCAAAAGGATGAAAACAAGGTGTCACAGAGAGGGGATGAACAATGGAGGCTGACAGAATTCCTATAGAAGGCAACAAGCTTAGAGCCTCAGAAAAGCTATTTTCAGAATTCAAATTTTAAACTGTCAATTTCAATCAAGACAAGGATAGAAGCAAAAAGATCCATGAGGGTGAAGAGCAACCACGTATATTTTCTGACTTTGCTTCCTCAGGTTGACAGAATTAAAAGATTAAAAATTATGTAGTAGGAAACATGAATCCCACAAAAAGAAGCCCAAAGGAAAACTAATATACTCTTCTTATTTAGGAGAGAGTCTGAGAACATTTCTAAAAATATAACTGATTAAAAAAATATAGCTATTACCTCTTAACCAGGATCGATAAGAGATATGCCAACATTTTCTGGGGTGGTGTTCAAAATAGTGTGAAAAAAAGCTTAAGAAAAAACAAACAAACAGAATATTATTTATTTTTTTTAAAAAAGGAAACAAGGTACATATAGCCACAGAGTGGTATCCAAACAGTATAGTCAGGCATAGAATGATGGACCGTGATCAATGAATATTTTATGCAAATGTCGCAACTTACATTTAATACTTGATAAATATATTTATAAACAAATATATTTAAATAATGAAAATATGAAATGTATGTACATAATTGCAGTATCTATGGTACGATAATATGATAAAGTAATATGGTAAAATTAAGGGAAAGAAGCAAAGGTAATTTTTCTTGACACCTCCGATGCAAAGACCTGCTCTTTTTGTTCATATGTACAAGATATGAAAAACAGGAAGACTGGATTATGATCCTACATGTAAGTCTCAATTTACAAGTACTTCTTTAATGATGGTTCGAAGTTAAGATAGCCTTAAAAAAGTGACTTATGACTCATCCTTGAAGTTACAACTGTCGCACTGTGGACACATGATCACAATTTGGGTGCTTAGCAACCGGTTCCAATTTACAACAGTTTCAGCATCTTGCAGTCATTATGATCATAATTTGCAACCTTCCCAACTGTCTTCTGACAATCAGTTAATCAATTCGCTTAATGACTGTGATTCACTTAACAACCACTTGATATGCTTAACCACCATGGTGATTCAATAAATACCATGGTAAAAATGATCATAAAATAGGGTCCAGTCCCGTGATGACTTGCTTAACAATGTTGCTTAGCAACCAAACGTCTGGTCCCAATTTGTGCACATAAGTTAAGGACTACCTACACTTCTATCATCTTTCCTCTTTCAAACCCACACAGATGGATGCTACTAGCAAAAAGGACTAATCCAGGCTGAGACTGACAGGAGGGGTGAGCATGGTTGAACCAATGCTCCAACTTTAATCCAGATTAAAAACTCCACACCTTCAATTTTTATGAAATAACATTCCTCTAGACAAGACACTCTTAGTTCAACCTATTTTGGAAGTGGTTGGTTTTTTTTTTGCAAGACATGGTATTACTTCTGGGCTTAGAAGCCTACCGAGTTGAGCTTGGTTAGTATTTGAATGGGAGACTTAGGGAGTACCATGACTGAAGGCTAGATTTTGAAAAAGACGATTACTTATTTTATTTATACAATTTCTATAGCTTCCCTCTAATTGCCACTGTTCTTGAGGTCACAGAAGTTAAGCTCAACTCCAACAAAATTTTACTTTTTATTTTTAAGCTACTCAAGAATCTGTAAGAATGGCGCAGTTACAAATACAATTACACTTATTTCGTAATAGATACTAATATGATGAGCTGTCCCGTATAAGTATACACACAAAACTGCTTTCACGTTTTTCTTTTTCATTTGCATTTTAAAATAAAAATTGGACCTGGTGCAGAGATATGCTCCCACATATATTGAAGGGTTTTTCTTAATGTAGCCAAAAAATAAAAATTCAAAGGCGTGCCTCCAATTGCCAATTTTTCAAAAAAAAGTGTAAAACATGGCTACTAGCACAATTGTTTGCACTAAATCTTGCAAAATATTGCCTCCCGCTAGCTCATATGCAACTGTTTATGGAACAGAGGTAGCAAACCTTTAACCAATCCATTGTTCTTGAATTTCCATTTGAGCCATTGTAAAAATATGTTTTAAGGACAAAACGTAGTGTTAAAATACCCCCACTCCTGAGATTTACCATTTCAATATCTGACCTTCAGTCATATGTGGCAGATACAGCATTGCACTTGGTAAATAGTTTTCATAAAATAAATAATCTTTTGAACAACACAGATGGATTTTTCTACTTACGACGAACGGTAGTGAATTGTTGGAATTCTGTATTTGAACCACCAGTTCTGATTCTCATCCGATAACTGCCAAAAGCAGATTGTATTAGCGTGAAATGCAATATCCAATGTTACTCTCTTCCATGCAATACTGAAAAATGTTTCTCAATTGCACGAGAGCGAAGCAATCTTTGAGAAGAGCTCAAAAACCCTCATGACTAATGATTAGTTAGATGTTTTTCTCAACTGCTTTTTAGGGAACTCTAATGTCCAATGTAAAAACATTTTATACAACCATAATAATAGAGAAATGCTAAGTTTACTGCAGCACAGTATCTGCAGTAATACTGCTAATGCCGTAAGACAATGTATTATAATACATAAGAAATTAGAAGGAAGACAATGAAAAAACCAGCAAGATTTAATGCAGGCACATCATAAGTGAGGGAGAAATTAAATCCAGGTATCTTAATAAGACTGGCTTTATGGTAAATGTGATTCATGCTGACTTAACCTATAATTTGATCCAACTAAGAAGCCATCTATGATTTTCCCAAGCTCTGTAATCTTACTTGGATGAGATCATATTTAAGTCATATGCAGTGCAAGACCTATTTTGCCACCCATTAATAACCATCTGTGAGATAGATTGGGCTGAGAGAATATACCAACCCAAAGTCAGTCCTCTGTGACTAATGTGGCACTAGAACTTGGATTTCCCAGTTAACCACTGCCTCAGGGTGAATGAAGGATACTCTCTTAACTACAGTTAGTCCTCGACTTATGACAATTGAGTCCAAAATTTCTGTTGCTAAGTGAGACAGTTGTTAAGTGAATTTTGCCCCATTTTACGATATTTCTTGCCACAGTGGTTAAGTGAATCACTGCAATTGTCAAGTTAGTTACACGGTTGTTAAGTGATTCTGGATTCCCAATGGACTTTGCTGATCAGAAGTTCCCAAAAAGTGATCACATTACTCCCGGACACTGCAACCGTCATATATATGAGGCAGTTGCCAAGCATCTGAATTTTGATCATGTGGATGCAGCAATAGTAATAAGTGTGAAAAACAATCGTAAGTTACTTTTTTCAGTGCTGTTGTAACTCTGAACAGACACTAAAAGAACTGTTGTAAGTCGAGGACTACCTGTATCCAAAACAAAAAACAAAACCCCCAGAAAAGACGTAGCCATAGTTTGCTTCAATTATGGCAACTGGCTTCCTTCTATAACTTCTTTCAAGTGAATTAAGCCAAATTCCCCATTAAAATATCTTAATAGTCAACCCAAAATTAACCTTTTATTGTTGTATCTATTCATGGATAGAGCAGTAGAGATGCACATGACATGCTATAGCACAAAGTGCAGATATGAGCAATCCACAGATTTCACATGATCTCCCGAGTCACCCAGATCTCACTGCTGAATTTTAGTAACAAATTACTGAACAACAGCAGCATGGTTTCCTGCTCTTTTTTTTTTAATGGAAAACTAAAGTAATTTGTCTCTGATCGGGTTAATGCACCCCTAAAAATACCCTCCATCAAAATCCACAAAGAAAAGGGATGAATATAAATTAACACATTACTTTTAAAATTGTGTTTAGAATTCCATTCAGCGCTGTGAAAGAGGTCACATAAGCTAAGTCACTTCCACTCTTGGAACAATACATGGAAGCTTCTTGATAGCTCAAAGTCTTATTTGCCACGAACCAGAATTCTGACCCATCAATATTCACTGTTGGCCCATGAATTCCTTCTTCGTCTACAAAGAAAGAAAATCACATACGAAGCTTATACTCAGTACAACCTAACATGAACCAGCAACTCCATACAATCTGAATCATGATGTAACGGGGGTGGGGGGAGGGAGGACGTGTGAATCAAAATTAAAAATGCTGGGCATCTGACTTAGAAACAAATGACTGAATCTGACTTCAGTTCCTCCAAGTCTGATTTCAAGCAAAAACATTACAACTCACTTCATCACATTAATCATTTTGCTAAAGTTAACAAGTTTATTAAGTCAATAAGTTCTTTGACAATTAAACTGACCAACTTTCTTACTAATTACATGTTTTGGTCAACTCTCTAGTGCAAGAAAGACTGAGTTACACCTAAAACTTTTCATGAATGGTCATGTCGGGAAGATAATTATCACTATCTGTAACTTCTGCCTTTTATTTCCTGATGATTTAATGATTTATAATCAACCAAAAATCGAACAAATAAATACATTATTCTGTGACTTATGGGCGTCTGTGTGGAGTAGGAATAAGTGACATAGTGACATCCACATACAAATAATATGATGTACTTGCATCATGATATGAGCTTACCATTTATGCAATGACATCATGACGTGTCAACACTTCAATGTCACAGAATCAGAGTTGGAATAACTTCCTAGTTATTCCTGAAGCTTGGCCAAGTTTCTTTTGGATAAAGGTAGTACTTATTTCAAATTTCAATTATATAAATCTTATTTCAAGTTTCAATCATACACACACACACACAATATGGAATGCTACTGTTTTACAAAATATATTATTTATGCAATGCACAAAAACTCCCATGCACATTCCAGCTATCTGCAATACCTGAACTGGGATTAAGCGAACAATAAAACCGCCATGAGGCTGTGGAAAGAAAAGTCCCTGAGTTCAACTACAATGAAGTGTATGAAAACTAAGAAATAATCTTACCTGGTTTGTACCATTCAGGTGTCTTTGGAATAGTACCTGTTGATAAAGGAAAAGCCTATCACTAGTATATCTAATGTATCTACATATCTAATCTCTCTGTCTCTCTCGGCTGTGTCACTTGTCACAGGAATGTTCAAACCTGAATTCAACAATAATTTAACACTTTCCATACATATAAAGTGTCTCGAGTCATTTTAAAAAACTGAATCTAATTGAGGCATGAATCTAAATTCTAAAAAGCAACTCTAATCTCAAGGGCTGCTTCTTTCTGTTTAAGGCAGGTTTTCTTTTGCTATCAATACTACACTTTCAGACTCAAGTGGTTAAAAAAAAATCCAACATTTAACTGATCAAAAATCTATAAAGAGTTCTTGGAAAGAGTTGTATAAAGACACAATATTATCATACTCCAAGAGGGTACTGCAAATAGCAGCAAATGGAATAAGATACATGTGATTATTCAGAGGACAATTACTTCAATACAATGGAATTAATTTTTTCTCCACTAATAGCCAGAGAGAAAGCAAAGAAATTACCCCCACTGCTCTATCAATTGGCCTGTTTTGTTGGTAAAATCTTGTTCCAAAACATAAAAAGAATTTATGATTTGAAAACACTGCCCCCCAGCATTGCACCTGCCTCAGTTTTCATGTGTGTGTGTGCGTGCGTGCGTGTGTGTGTGTGTATGTAAAATTCCTGCCCCAGCCAGCAGTTCATGTGGGCTCCAGGGGGCCAATCAAGGGTTGGAGGCTGGAGGGATTTTGTTCAGTCTCTGCTTTTTAAAAAAAAACAAATCACGGTTCCCCAGGAAACCTTTAGTGACCTCTCGCAGAATCCTAGGATTCTGTGAAACTCCAACTGAGAAACCCTGGGCTGCACACTAAACTAAAACATAATATTTGAATATCTAGCTTGAGATACATCCGTATTGTGCTGTTTCGTTTAGCAGCATTGTTGGCCCTTTAGGTAAATTGGATGGAAAGTCAAAATGTAGTTTTACATTTGGAAAGTGTATGATGGGCCCGTGGTTCTCAGATCAAGAGTTGGCAATTAAGCATATCTTTAATAATTGCCCTGCTTCAAAGACACCATGCGAGTCTGTTAATTTGTAGGAAGAAAAAGGCACGGATCTGAACCACTATAAGAATGAGAGGCATCTGTATTTTTCTATCAATGTTTGTTTGGTTTCGTTGTTGCTGGCACTAAAAATTCTTATTCAGCCAAATTGGGTCTGCCAAATTGACTTATGCCAAGCCTTGCCTGGGAAATAAGATTACTCAGGGAAAATCATGAAGTCTGGGATACACTGCCAAATCCTAGTTGGGGGATATTGATACTGGTTAGCAGTAGGACAGAAAAAGAAAGAAAAGGCTTTTATGTAATACACCCATTCTTGAAATAATGTATGCAATGATGGGACTTCTACATTTGATTTAACCCTTAGTCAGATAGAAACTAACTCAAAGTCTGGGGGGAAAAACCTGGTATTTTTAGAACTCAGATTTTTTTAGAGTTACAGGAAATTGGCCAGTCATAATGCTAACATGTTGAATAAAATGAAGGAAAAACTAACCCTAAATTTAATGCTTTTATCCTGCACGCTTTTATCTGGAATGAACCATGCTAAATACAACAGATCCCCTTTCTAAAAAACAACAACAACTGAAACCCAAATTTACCTTTAGCGATCTGGCATACCCATTCAAGGTTTACATCACAATGGAAAGGTTTTAAGTAGAAATCCTCTTCTTTATCTCCATAAGGGTAAATATGCCACGGCGGCCGGCGTTTTTGTCCAAGGGTCTGTATAATTACAAAAGAAAAGCAGTGGTAATATGCATTATTTCTTTTAGTAATAACTCTCAAGTGTCCATAACTAAATTCTGTTAAAAAAGATTCCCTTCCTTCTTATTAATTCATTATTATAAATCTCTTGTGTTCAGCGGAATTTTCTTTTAAATGTACAAGGGATTCTAGTTACAGGCTAAAAAATAGCAATAGTAATTAGACTTATATACTGCTTCACAGTGCTGTATAGCGGTTTATAGAGTCAGCATATTGCCCCCAACGATCTGGGTCCTCATTTTACTGACCCTGGAAGGATGGAAGGCTGACCCAACTTTGAGCTGGTAGAGGGCAGAGTTAGCCAGCAATACTGAATTCTAACCACTGCGCCACCACAACAAATATTGTTGTTACAGAAGAATGTTTCCATTTAATACTGGGTAATTGCTTGATGAGGAAAAGCAGTTTTGAAAGTTATTCTTTTCAGCTGGTAATCAACAAAAGGGAAATATTCCAGGCATATGCCTGGATCTCCAATAGGTAAAAGCAGGATATAGATGAATAATAAATGCAGAAGTAGAAAAGGATCAGGTAAGATAAGGGCTAAATGTTCTTTCCCTTAGCTGAGAATAGTCCCATTAAATCCAGTGGGACTTACTCTTAACAGGATTAAACTACTGCAAAGCAATACTTACTCAGAACTGAAGTATGAGATTGCTGTGCTAGGCTTGATATATATTTATAAGCAAATTGCTGTGCTATGCTTGATATATTTATAAGCAAATATATTTGAAATATTTGTCAAAAACTGTACATACCTACTTTAAATTAGAATTTCTTTTTCCAGCTAAATAAAACAACCTATTGAAAGGATCACTGCTACTATACTTTTCAGGACAAATTATATTATGCACATTATTGCATTCCAGTGTAATATTTACAAATATAACATAGTTGAAAAGGGCTGTTTTATTCTGGTTGGGACAGCAGCCTTAACCAATTAGATCAGGGGTCTTCAAATGTGGCAACTTTAAGACTTGTGGACTTCAACTCCCAGAATTCCTCAGCCAGCCCTGGCTGGCTGAGGAATTCTGGGAGTTGAAGTCCACAAGTCTTAAAGTTGCCACATTTGAAGACCCCTGAATTAGATATTCAGGAAGGATATGAGTAAGATGGACATGCCAGGGCATTGCAAGAAGGTTGCAAGCATTCAGGAGATTTTAGTTATGTCTATGTTCCTGCCAGAAATAAGATTAGGGTGTTTTGGGGATGAGACAGTAGTCACAAGGACGACCTTGGATTCATTCTGTTTAAAAATTCCAGGACTGTTTTTGGCTCCATCTGGAACTGATATATTAATTTCCTCCATTCAAAATCAAGGTGACTTGTGTGTGAGAAAACAAGAAGGCCCAAATCATCAGAGTAATGCAAGCTTGCTTCCTACACATCTCTCCTAGGCTGTTCAAACAGGCAGGCTGTGGAAGCAGTACAGTATTTCCCCCCCACACACACACACCTTTTTTTTTTTTTAGGACTGTAATCTAAAACTTAATTTCCTGCTAAATGTGATGAAGCAATTCCATAGTAAAAAGAAAATTTAACTGAGCACAGGTTAAAAATCCCCTAGGGCAGTCTAAGTGTCTAAATTGCAGGAATTATTGCAAGCATTGGGTCAACTGAGTTATTTTACAAAAAATAGCATTGATTCTTCTAGTATTTCCTTCTCTTTAGGAGTTAGTAATCAAAAAATGTCACAATGCACCTTGACAGCTGCGCAATCTCGAAGATCATAGTCATCTTCTCTAAATTCCAGGGGCATAACAACAGTAGAGACCTATGGATGAAGAATGATTTTAAAGCTGTTATGTTATTAACTTTAATTAATATGTTTTAGTAACAATAGCCACAATATCCCAGTACTGTAGGGACAGGAATCTTGAGAACATAAAAAGAGTACTGTCAACACTCATTAATAGATATATATTGTTAGTAAACTGAACCAGATTATCTTCTGAAATTTCATGACAAAGTCTTTGCTAATTTGTTAAAGGTCACATTATGAATTGGTTACTGATCATAATCCAGAACTTTAGATTCATTCTATGAAAGCCTGAATTCTATGTAGGCATTTATTATTATTATCTTTCTTTCTTTCTTTCTTTCTTTCTTTCTTTCTTTCTTTCTTTCTCTTTCTTTCTTTCTTTCTTTCTTTCTTTCTCTTTTCTTTTTCTTTCTTTCCTTTTTTTCTCCCTCCCTCCCTTCCCAAGAAATGATCACAATAGTGTCCCTATATGAGGTCTTCCATGTGTGTAATTATGTCTAAATAAAACAAGTCCTCCTTAAAGTAATTTTATATAGAATAATAGTCAAATGGCATAGGTTTTGAATTTCTGAACATTTTCATAACCAATTTAAGCTACCGTACATTATTTGTTATTTAAAGCCTGTTTTACTTTTTCTGTTTTTCTTTCAAAGCTTTTCAACTTCAGAATTTCACCAATATTCTCCCACCTACGATTGGATCATTTAGTATTCTAGGTATGGTCAGCTTAACTTACTGGCTTATCATCACTCCATTGCCATGATCCCAGATCAGGATTCCTCTTATTTAGTCCAATCCAGACCCATCTGTCATCACTGTAAATAAAAAAGTAAAAATGAAAAGGAATGTTCCACTTAATTGTTTTATTACTTTTAGGTATTTGGTGACCACTTTCGTCATTTAAGATAATTGCTCTTTGAGATGCTCAAATCTGAAAGTATGTGAAAGATTATTTTGCTAATCTGCTGGCTCAGCATTGCATATACTTTTCTTTATAAATGTTCCCCTGAGAACCTGCATATATAAAGCCTGCAACACATAAGTGATTAAAAGTTAGAAAACAAAGAAAGAAGAAATGGGCTTGGCTTCAATGGTTTAGAATCTAGATTCAGAAGTCACCCCCCCAAAAAAAACAAAAATAGAAGCTGGGTGGTATTTATGTAGTGAAAGGCAAAGCACTTAGGGGGATATAAATGCCAGTAAATAAATACATACTGTATTATATAGACTTACAAATAAGTCCATCTGTAAATAAAGTCAACTCTGGAATTTTAAAGCAAAATACCATGAAAAATGTGCTCTCTGCTGATAGCACGCTGCATTTTTTAAAATGATATTTTTGTTAACATTTTGTGGATTTATTTATTTACAGATTGGCTTATCCAGGAAAATATATGGGAATTAGGGGTACTTTTAAAAGGTATTATGTACATATTTGCGGATAAGCCCATCTGCAGAAAAGCCAAGCCTGATTTTTGAAATGTATTTCGATACCTACAATTCTTGGCTTACCCAAGTAATATACGGTAGATAAAAAAAATACAATAACTCAGCAGGTCCTTTGGCAGCCACAAATCTTTTTCTTTAGCAAATTAGTTAATCAGCTGCCCTTGAGTTGGGCTCAATAGAGACAAATGTCCTCTAACTTGTCTGGCCTTGGTGAAAAACCTGCAATTCTTCCAGGGACATTCCAGAAATATCTCTAATTTTACGTATCTACATTTTTTGCTGTCCTCCCTCTATGCCCCAAAGTATACCAGTTTCTGCCCACTCATCATCGTCTCCAACAGTCTTTATTTCTTCTAGAAATAATCTCAAATATACACAGTCTCCTTATGCTGGTCTTTGATTGTATGAAAGATTTGATGTTGGTGATGGTGACACACTTACTCCTAATGGTAATCAGCATATAAAAGAGATGACATATAAATATTGGAAAGATTCAACTCTTGACAGTAACTGATCCTTGAAACAGTTTTCTGTAGTTGATAATAAAAGCAATATGAAATCACACTGTAATAACATTAAATTTTTTAGGGGGAAAAAACAGAGGAACTTCTCCTTCTCACTGAAAAGGACTGCCCAGGAACCATTTGCCTCTCTTTCCTCCGCCTCAAGATGCCTCTAAGAGATTGGTTAAGATTGCTTGACTGTTCAAGCATTTTAAAAGCTATAAGGCTACTTTATCAATCACCTCTGTCGTGGTAAAATACATGAAGATATATTTAGACGTCAGTTGAATTCGCTAAAATGCTAAACTCTTGAGAACGTCACCTGATGATCTCCCTCAGTATCATATGGAGTTCCCTAACTTCTTCTGGGTGGCTGAAGCTAGGAAGATGTCCTCCAAGAGCTTCACAAAATCTCTCAGCTTCTTCCCAAGTTCTGGTTCTCAGCACTCTTTCCTTGTGAAAAAACTTTGTAAGGAAATAGAAAAAAAATTCATTTTATCGCTGTACAATATTATTATTTTTTTAAACATATATGCCTATTACTTTTACAAATTAATGAACTTTCCAATCTGGTTATTAACATTTCTGTTTTGCTTCAGGGCCTAGTAATAAAGGCTGCTTTCTGAGGGAGAGTCTTAGTACTCACACCCCACACAGTCAGACAGTGCTTGAATTCCCCAATCGAGTTAATTAGGACATTATAGAGAGGGGCGTAGGCCTCTGATGCCACTCCAGAGGAGGTAAGTCCTAAAATGGCGGCAGCCCTGATTGAATAGAGCTACTGATGGCGAAAATTCAAAGGCGCTGGACAGAGGCCCTGGGGAGCAATCAGAAACAATCGCCCCCGATTCCAAAAAGCCAATGTCCGATCCTGGGTCCGGCAATCTGTATCAAATGAAGCCAACGGCCGCTCGCATGGTGCCCAAAATGGCGGCCGCGCCAAACATGCCAAAAATAACGGCCCATTTAATGCTGACAGAGCCGGCTAGGACCTGAGGAATGTTCGTTGCTGCGCTGTCAGTCGGGCCGCTCGCCCTTGACAAAGCTTTTTCCACACTAGGAAAGTAGGTCAGATGGTTGGGAGGCTTAGAATCGGTCAGATGGTCGGGAACCCGAACTGCACGAATTGAGAAGCCCGTGAGAGAACTCAAGAAGATGAGCCTGACAGGCCCTCTGAAGAGGCACACCGGTGTTCTGATCAGTTGGGGGTCGTTTGCATGCGGCGGAACGACCCGCACTGTGGGAAAGTCTTCCCAGATGACCGGGAGGCTGCAGCTGCCAGGGGATCCCTGAAACTAGCTGGAAATCTCTCCCACGATTCTGACAGTAAGGTAAGTGAGACCACTGTCCGAGATGGAAGCTTAACAAAAAATGGAGCCAAAGGAAAAAGAAAAAAATAACTCACTGCGATGAGAATCCACGAGGGGATATACAACCTGTCTGTTAAGTCTGCAAAGGAACCAAAAATTGTGCGTCCTGCTGAGCAAGAGACTAAGTCGTAAACTGGGATTGCTCTAGCCCAGCAGGAGGCATGGCAACTTTCCAGACTTAGTCTACTTTGAGCAGGAAGAATAAGACAACCCACTCGTGGATTCTCCATCCTCATGCTGGAGAATAATGAACTTTCTAATCTGGTTATCAACATTTCTGTTTTGCTTCATTTCAAATTTATCAGAACTTCATCACTTCATTTCTTTGGTTGGTTATCATGTCCCAAGACTGCTATTCCATCCATTTGAAGTTCTAACTGAAAGAAATGCTTTTTCACTTATTTCTTTTTCCCCCCAGAAAGCCTCTCTTATCTCTGAAGAATCCAACATAAGGGATGGGAGAGGCAGCTTCGGGAAAAATGGGAACTCCACAGAATTCCTCCAAGTTAGGCCAACAGAACTGCTCAGACCATCTCAAAATAATTCAAGATTAAAATTGCCAAAGGAATTCAACATGGATCTGTATTAGGGCAAATTCATAACATTTAATGTAATAGATTTGTTGCAGTAGAAAGGGTAGCACTGAATGAAGCCCACCAGCACCTATTTTTCTTTGCTCAAAGATTCATAAACACAAAATTGATTTGCTTGCAGAAATATTTCTGAAAAACAAAGTATGTATCTAAAAGTTGCATTCGGGGAAGCATTCTTTTTTTAAAAAGCTTATTTTTATGGCTTTAAAAATGTAAAAATACTTTTAAAATCTTGCTTTGGGAAAATATGTAACAAATAATAGTAATTTGTATGTTTTTTTAAAGAAAAACATTCCACAATGAGTTAATATTAAAGCTTAGATAGTTTAGGGCAGGGGTAGGCAACCTTGGCTCTTTTATGACTCGTGGACTTCAACTCCCAGAATTCCTGAGCCAGCCATGCTGGCTCAGGAGTTCTGGGAGTTGAAGTCCACGAGTCATAAAAGAACCAAGGTTGCCTACTCCTGGTTTAGGGGATTATAAAACTGAGAGGGGGGGGGAGAGAGAGAGAGGGAGAGAGAGAGAGGGAGAGGGAGAGAAAGAGAGGGGTCATCTAGTCCAACCTCCTGCTCAGGCAGGAAACCCTATACAAGAGTATATTTTCTTAAGAACCGAGAGAATGTAATTCAACAGAAAGGATATAATAATTTAATAAGCTTGAGGTAATACCTTGTAACAAGCAAGACCTGAACCTCTGGACCACCCTTGTGGGCAAGGGTCAGTGATTTTTGGCAGTATCTCTGCTTCTCTCTTTGGTCCAATGTAGTTCTTGCAAATAGAGTAAGCTTTAAATGTTTGGCAATTCTTGACTTCCCACTTTCCAAGGTATCTTCCACTTGACATTGCCACACATCCTCCGCGAAATTCTAAAAAGTTATTGTTTCAATTACTTATGCAATATTTTTAAGAAAACAGTCACCCAAGGCTGTATTATGAAGCAAGTATTAGCATTTCTCTAAGTTCAATATTTTACCTGGTTGAAAGAAACCCCAATTTGTGTATGTTAGCATTTCATTCTTTCCATCCACACTTCCCCATTTATACTCTCCTGACGAGCTGATATCTTGCAAGCCAGTCCAGAAGTACTTTTCTTCAACTTTATTATGCATTCTGATTAAATTATTTATAAATTCTTGTTCAAATCTGTAAAGGTCAGAAATTCAATACAAAGAATAATTATCACCAGATGTACAAAATGTATTTAGCTAGGATTAAAGAGAATATTTCTGCAAGGTATAGCACAATATTTTCAACTTTAAGAAAACTTAAATTTCTTAAATTTAAATTGCTTTTAATTTAAAAAATATTTGGCAAATCAGCCATCGCCTGAACAATTTTATGCATTCACTGTACAATACCTGTTTGCTATAGTAAGATTGCACACGCTTCCAAAGGAGACTTCATTCTTGTCAATCCTATAGCAATAATCTCCATGTTTCTTCCATTCCTAATTTAAAGGATGATAATCATTTATTCAAAGGTAAAGGCAACATGGGATATAAAGTGATCACATTAATCGTAAGATAGGAATGGTGAGCTACTGCTTCTGCCCTCTTATTTTTCACAAACAGCTTGCTATTTATTTCATTTTAAGATCTTGCCATAAAACCATATCATTAAAATGTAAGTTTTACATAACAGTTTCCTTAAAACAGAAACTGTATGTAAAATTGAAACACATACGCTTTCGTATGCAGCCGAAACTTCAAGACAGACTTTCAACTGGAACTTTCAGTGATATAATGCTTGTTTAAATACAGAAAGATAATTGGAAAAATTGCTAGAGAATGGTTATCCTCCTAGCTTTATAGGATAGGATAGGATAGGATAGGATCTGGAAGGGACCTTGAATGACTTCTATTCCAGCCCCCTGCTCAAGCAGGAGAACCTATACCATTTCAGACAAGTAACTATCTAGTCTTTAGATGTATTGATTTTTTGAGGGATATCAAAATTGATTGGTTATGAATGGTAAAGTTGGTATCGACTAAGTGACCAGAGAGATAGATCCCTGATGATCTGTCCCTAATTTGATCCTTTCAGTCTTCCAATGGACGTATGGCCATCCTGTGTGTAAAACCCATTTCTTGAATCCTCATATGGGTTTCTAAACTAGTGATATACAAGTCAAAACATTAGCATCTGTAAAAAACTAATGAGAGTAAAAATCATAGAACTATGAAATACAATAAGATAGTTACGTAAAATATCCCAAGGCTTTGGAGAATTCTCTGCATATAAAATCAATGTTAAAAAAAGCATGAGATTTAATGCAGGAAGAAAATAATTTCCAATGGGAGGAATTTGGCTGCCAAATAATAGTTTCTCTGAAATATCTGGGTTGTATTTCACAGGAAATAATCAAGTCAAATTATAGACAGAAGTTAAAAGAAATCTTGAAAGGTGGAAAAACTTAAAAGCTTTCTTGGTTAGAATCAATTGTGATTTAAGAATTTATTCATTTCAAATGATACCTATTCAAATTCCAGAAAAAAATGTACAAGAATGGCAAAAAACTGTAAGTAAATTTATATGGAGTGGAAAAATCCTGGAGTTTAATTTAGTAGTTTAAACTTTACAAGACTCAAAAGACAGAAGTGGTGTCTCATTCTTCCAAACTTTAAAGTGTATTATATTGCAAAATATTTATCATGACTAACAGAATGAATAAAATCTGCAAACAATAGAACATTAACATTAGAAGGAGCCTGTCTAACTAACAGGCTTCATAAAAACTTATGGTTCAAGGATATGAAATTTTTAAAAGGACATAATATAAGACAAAGCTTGGTAAAAATATGGAGTCACCTCAAAGTGAGATGGATAACAAATCTAATAAATAAAATATTATGAGAAAAATAGTAAGTCCAACAATTTCAGTGTTGGTCTCTCCTTTAAATACTTTCCATTTTGGAGCTAACTATAGTACGAAAAGTACATTTATTATGCATATACAGTCCATTTAGATTCCATGAACATACCAATAACTACTTGACAAAGGCTGGAACATATCAAGGTTGATGTACTTACAAATTGCTGGAGGGGGAAAAATTGACCACAAAAATGAGGGAGGACTTTTAAGAAAAATGACAGAATTTGAAATGCTCATTCAGAATCAATATCAACTACTAGGGCATATATATAATTAGTTACCTGGAGACTGAGCAAATAAAGAACTGTATAATAAAATGGATGCAAACTAAAGAAATAGTCACAACACAGAAATGAGAAGAATTATGGAACAAATCTATTAAAATGTACTCTAATAATAAAATGTACATTCAATAATAATGTAACTTATTGTTGAAGCAGCAACAATGTTAGGTATACGAAATTAAAGTTCATCTTTCATTTAGAACAGAAATTTTTGTTCTAGCTTTACCTTACTTGGCGAACAATCCTTATCAGATTTTTGTTCCTCTAAAACTTTTCCTTTTTTCATGCACACAAACTTAAGTTTATTGTTACAAGGTAGGATGTTCCATCGGCCAAACTACAAAAAGGAGGAAACCAATAATTTTAGAACTCTCAAAGTCATAATCTTCCAAATGAATGTTTTTTTCAATTGTTCATGTACTTTGCACTTATCTTTCATAAGTTGTAAAAATACACAGAAAAAACCCATTTCCTCACTAAATTCTTGAAATATAACTCTAAGATATACTTCTCATAGAACTTAGAAATAAAATAGGGTAGCATAAATGAGGTAAATATATAATTAAACTTAATTGTTAATCATTTCACCTGTTACTCCTGTGGACAAGAGTTATAGAAAATCCCACCTATTTTTCTGGACTGAGAAAATGCACTAAATTTAAATTTGCAATAATGAATGTAAGTTCCACTGAAATGAGAGGTGCTTAATTATGGCTAAATATGGCTAGGGTTGCTAAACAGAAAAATCCTTCTGCAGGTTTTAAATATTTTTCATTCACTCTCATTAAAGATTATTTATGTTGCAAATTTCTTTCAAAGAAGTAAATCATTTTAGTAAAAATTCCAATAAGTGGAGGATTGCGTAGTCACACTTGATTACAAATGACCAAAGGATGTATGTGAATGACCACTATCACATCGAAACTCTGCAGCCTTCCTGTTTTAATTATTTTAATTAATTTAATTCTTCAGCACAAAAGAAACACTCTCTGATAAAATAAGCCATATACTTTGTCTTTTATGAAGTTTACAAAACGCTTTACACAAGTAATTATAAAACATCCCAAAAGATCCTTACCTTTCCAGAATAAGAGACACAGTTTGGAGGGCTTTTGGAGGAAACCTTTGGCTCATTCTGATCCCAGTATGTAAACACCACTTTGGAATCATCTGACCACTTAAACAAGGCTGGAATGTCTTTATTTATTAATCCTATCCATATTTTGTCTTTCATATCTACAATCGAAGCAGAAATTCAAGCAGTTCAAAAATCAAGAGACAAAAGCGTCAGGCACAGATAACCAGATCCAAGGGTGTAGAGCAGAGGTCCCCAACCTTGGCAATTTTATGATTTGTGGACTTCAACTCCCAGAATTCCTCAGCCAGCTTGGTTGGCTGAGGAATTCTGGGAGTTGAAGTCCACAAGTCTTGAAGTTGCCAAGGTTGGAGACCCCTGGTGTAGAGTTCAATTAGCTATTTTGTTGCTCATGCTTATTTCACAGGAATCTTCCCAGACTGACAATCTGCACCTGGACCAGACTAGGTAAGACTCAATGCATTCAGGGATGTGTGTGTGTGTTGCCTTGCCTTCTTTTGCCTACCTAAGGATTCCAAACTAATTCCCTGCTTGACTCTTCCCCCTGGCTCAGCCTCTCTCTGACAAAATAAAACCATATAATAAAAAACAGAACTTTTTCTATGGCCACTTCTCATTTGTATAATGGAATTAAAGAGGTTTAGCCAGCAGACAAAGTAAATAGTATATACTGGGTTTTCTGTTGCTGTATTTGCCACACTGAACGGCAAATAAATATGCTTAACAACTGCCCTATTTAGCAATTGTTCAAAGTTATGATTGGACTGAAAAGATAACTTCAGCTCTTTGCACTTGCAACTGCTGAAGTATCACTGGAGTCACATAATAGCCATTTGCATGCTTGACAGCTGGCTTCTGATAAGCAGAGTCAATGGAGAAGCCAGCCATAAAATTGCAAGTCAAGGTCATGTGGAGTCTTGCTTTACGGCTGTGGTTGATTTGCTTAATGACTGTGGTAGAAGTGAGACTCTAAGTCCATTATGGTCATGGGACGTCTTGCTTAACAACCATGCTGCTTAGCAACTGAGTTGCTGGTTCCAATTGTGGTCATTAAGCAACAACTGTCTGTAAGCTAATGAACATGTGGTCATAGATTTAGTAATATCAGAGATTTACATTAATTTTTAATAAAATAGTTTTTACTGTAGGTTCCAATCTCAAATTTTATTTTTTTTTATTTTATTTTAATTTATATCCCGCCCTTCTCCCGGACGTACTGTTTGTTTTTTATTTTATTTTAATTTATATCCCGCCCTTCTCCCGGAGTACTGTTTAAAAGAAAAACAGGAGCAACTCATACTCATTCCAACTTACCATTGTGGAGTTTTGTAACAACTAATTCAACATCTGCCAAGGAATGTATACTGATGAGGCTACTGTTGAGTTCACTGCATAGCTGATATGAATCATTCCACGAAGCAGCTTTGTTCTTTAGCATATAGCAAAATCCACTGTATGCGTACCAGCCAGATTCACACTCAATATTGTTCTGAATATCTTTAAAAAAAAAAAGAACTTGAAAAGAATTTGCTAGAAAACACGATAATTTCTAAAAGCAATGATACAGAACTGATACCATAGGTAAGGGATCACAGCTCAAAGGGAACAAATTTTGGATGCGATAGATTTAAACTTTGGCATCTCCAGTTAAAAAATAAAAAAAAATCTCCAATTAAAAAAAATAAAAATTGTTGTCACAGTACACAATACTGAATCAGATGGACAAAAAGGCTCAGCTGGTAGAAGTCAAAAATAGCCTGCATGAATTGTCCCTCTTACAACATTTGCCTTCAAGATATATTTTTTTAAACAAATGACCCAGAATAAATTCTATTAATGCCAGAATAGAGATTTTATATTCTTGGTTACTTCTGCAACTGCCCCTACTTACAATCAAGTCATAAAGAGACTGCAGCACCACACTTACAGAGGGAACAAGTTTTATTGAATCCCTCAAATAAAATTTTCTGAGATCCTTTTGAATGGAAATTATAAAAATTCTCTGAAGCCTTCCATGTGTAATTAAAGAAAATTAATATTTTCTGCAAAACTGCATTTTCCTACCTTAAAAATTCAATCCAAATTTTACTACACATTCTCTATAATCATATATGGCTGTGCACATACCGCTTGCTTGCTTGCTTATTTATTTATTTAATAGGCTTCCCATCTTACCTCAAGGTAACTGAATATGGTTTTAAGTACTTAAATAAAAACGTAAGTGACTGAATCCATGCTGAGCTTGTAATTTCAACTTGAGGAAAAAGCTATACAAAGTTTACAAACATCTAAACTAGCCCTTTTGCTTCAAAGTACACTGTGAATCCTGATAAAGTTTTAATTTAGTAATCACATTAGGTATGTTTTGTGAACATAACTGCAAGCATTTGGAAAATCTGAAATGGTTCTGAAGTTGCTTTATTTACCATTATGTAAGGATTTGGCATTTTAGCTGCAAAAACCAGACCCAAATTGAATTCACAGTGCATTTCAGACTCACCTGGGAAATCCGGCTGACTGTCATTAACTTGTTTCTTGCAGACATAAGGCATTGGAGTATCACAGGGATAACTCTTCCAGTCACCTGTTTCAGCATTCATAGCTGCACAATCATTTCCCTCTAGTGGAGATACATTCTGCATCTCTGCAGAAGAGTAATGATTCGTTATTAGGCTGATGATACACCACATCATGGATTATAACAGGTATTGGAGTGCAAAGGATGAGATTAAAATAATAGAATTTGTATTTTTATTTAAAAAAAATTCAACACAATGAGTTCCATTGTTGATTTTACCCTGCATTCTAGACCAGCGGCCCATTCGGAATTGGGCCGTGGAAACGGGCGAGCATGCGCAAACAGTTCCACTTCTGCGCACAGTGGATGGACGACCGCGCGTGTGCAGCTCCATTTGTGTGAGCGGTGGGTGCATGTGCCCGCTGCTTGCCTGAATGAAGCTAAGTGTACGCCCACCTGCCACTCGTGCAGAACCTTCTCCTCTCACTCCCTCCACTGGTCCACAAAGCTGGAAAGGTTGGAGAGTATTGTTCTAGACCAGGAGTAGGCAACCTTGGCTCTTTTATGACTCGTGGACTTCAACTGCCAGAATTCCTGAGCCAGCATGGATGGCTCAGGAATTCTGGGAGTTAAAATCCACAAGTCATAAAAGAGCCAAGGTTGCCTACCCCCGTTCTAGACTGTGCATTATGAACAAAGATTTAAAAAATTAAAGGGCTTGAGAAGAAAGAGACGAGGTTTCCTGGACAGGGCAACTGAAGCTCTCCAAGAAGAGTGGACAAATGAACACGCAAGAGCAGAACTCCTGTTGGTAGAAGCAGATACATGGAAGCCTGCCATCCCAACAAACAAGAAGACTGGAAGGTACTCAGTGCCAGTGTCATTCTTTCCTTAAGGGATAATTCATAGCACCTGTGCAACCTGGCCACAGAACACCGAGGAAGAAACCAGAACCCCTGGATTGAAGAAACCTAAGAACCTCTTTGAGAAAGAAGCATGTCATGGTGGTACGGGATTCCCTGAAGAGAGGAACTGAGGTGGCTGTGTGTAGACCTGATACAACATACTATATGAGAGGTAGGCTCTCCTCCAGTGCCTATATCCACTGCCTACCTGAACTAGTTTCAGTATTCCAAATCATGGCTTGATTGCCAATGCAAGCAAAACAAAACAAAACAAAAACAAGAGCAACCCTGTCCACAGCAAACATGGTTACTTGTTGCCTACAAATATAACTGTAGAGACCCACTGCTTATTTGTTTGCTATGAGTTACCTATCATCTTACTCCAAGTGGGAGGAATCAAATAATGACATTACTAGAATACAGAACATCTTGTTAAATGGCTGAAGACTGTATATAAACATGGCGGTGGGAAGGGGTAACATCACTAGATGGACAGATATGAAAGGCCAGATAAACAGATTCCAGTATCTATGCCAAGATGTCCAAGTTCTCCACCCAAGGACAGTGTGAACTAAAGATATGATTTGCCATCATCTAAATCTTCTTCTGCATTAGCTCCATCTTTTTCACTCAGTTCTTGTTACAGTTCCTTTCCCTACTCTAAAGCTCATCAAGTATGAATTAACAGAGAAGACAGTAAAAATCAAGTTACCTGAATTCCAGTTCACGAAGTTCAATGGAGTATGATCTGACCATTGCCAGCCTCCAGAAACATCCAACTGATTTAATCCAATCCAAAATATTTCTGCGATACCATCTTTAGCTAGAGAGTTTTAAACAAAGTAGATGATAATAGAACAGAACGTTTCAGATCAATCAAGTCATAGTTGGGATTTACCTACTACAGTAAAACCAAACAACAAAAAAACAAATCTTTATCCTTTTGTCTCTGAGCTCAACTGCAATATTATGTTCTAAGACAACAACCTGTATTTTCATTGTTTTTTGAATGGTATGTGGAATGTGTTTGCACAAATATATGAATTTATTCGTTTTTGTTAAAAAAAAACATGTGATAAGAAAATGTCACTTTTTTTTTTTACATCTTCGAACTGGTTTGAATGTAAAGCTATGATAAATTGCAGCTTATTTATTGTTGGCTTAGAATGGATGCCTAAGATTGCGAACTAGTGCTAACATAATCCTACTTTAATGTTATACATCAGTGATGGCGAACCTTTTAGAGACCGAGTGCCCAAACTGCAACCCAAAACCCACATATGCATCATTGGGTGCCGGGTGGGTGTGGCCCATTGGGTGGGCATGGCTGCGATGGTAACAGCAGACTGGGTGGGACTAAAAAGTTCAATCAATCAATTCCAACTTTGCAAGACCTTTTTTTTCTCGCAAGAAGTTGAAATTGACTGATTGATTGAACCATTTATTTATTTTTTTGCACATGGCGGCGGAGGCCTAAAGCAAAAAGGTTTTATAAAACCCAGCTGAATGCCTAGGACTGGGGCGATGGCGCGCGTGCCCACAGAGAGGGCTCTGAGTGCCGCCTCTGGCACCCGTGCCATAGGTTCGCCACCACTGTTATACATATACGAGATGCAACCAATGTTAATTTTAATTTTATTTAAATATATATTTATTTAAATATAACCAGTACCATGTACGTCTCATGTGGGATACTGAGATCTGAGAGGGGAATAATATCCAGGTAGAGTCAATAATAGAAATGTAAAGGTCCAGATACTACATTTTGAAGACTTAGTTTAAATGGCATTTTCCTCTTAAAAAACATCATTATGTTTTAATCCCTTCCTTTCCCATCTATCTACTCTGCAAGGGAGGGAGGAAGAAAAAGAACAGGTCAGGCACAGGACAATGCATACTCACTAATGGCGATTATGTAGTTGAGGAACACTGCAGTCATAAATGCAGACACTGGTCATAAAGTTTTTTCAGTACTGTTGTAATTTTGAATGGTTGCTGAATTAGGCAATCCATAAAGCAAGCCTACCTGTACTAGTATTATTTTGATTGCATACTGGGTGGCTCCCAATGACTAGGATGATTGCTAGTCATTGGGAGCCAGCCAGTATGCAATCAAAATAATACTAGTACAGGTAGGTTTTTAAAATCATCGCTCATCTTATCAAATATAGGGAACGGCTGCTGGAGTTGGGTATGTCTAGTTTGATGAAGAGAAGGACGAGGGGGGACATGATAGCAGTGTTCCAATATCTCAGGGGCTGCCATAAAGAAGAGGGAGTCAAGCTATTTTCCAAAGCGCCTGGAGGCAGGACAAGAAGCAACGGATGGAAACTGATCAAGGAGAGAAGCAACCTAGAACTAAGGAGAAACTTCCTGACAGTGAGAACAATTAACCAGTGGAACAACCTGCCTCCAGAAGCAGTGAATGCTCCAACACTGGAAGTTTTTAAGAAGAGACTGGACAGCCATTTGTCCGAAATGGTATAGGGTTTCCTGCCTGAG